>NC_073377.1:96780289-96941376 GCF_028641065.1 Leucoraja erinaceus
AAGGACTGGACAAGCTAGATGCAGAAAAAGTGTTCCCAATGTTGGGGTAGTCCAGAACCAGGGGCCACAGTCTAAGAATAAAGAGAAGGCCATTTAAGACTGAGATGGGGAAAAAACTTTTTTGTTGTGAATTTGTGGAATTCTCTGCCCTGTAGGGATCAGTTCACTGGATGAATTTAAAAGGGAGTTAGATAGAGCTCTAGGGGCTGGCAGAATCAAGGAATATGGGGAGAAGGCAGGCAATAGTTAATGATTATGGATGATCAGCCATGATCACAATGAATGGCAGTGCAGGTTCGAAGAGCCAAATGGGCTCCTGCACCTATTTTCTATGTAGTCTGATGGCCACCAAAGAGGTAGATAGCAGTTCAACACTGCTCTCAGGTTGTCGTAGGATGATTCAGTTGCCTGATAACAGCTGGGAAGAAACTGTCCCTGAATCTGCTGATGTGTGTTTTCACACTTCTATACCTTTTCCCTGATGGGAGAGGGGAGAAGAGGGAGTGGCCATGGTGCGACTCGTCCTTGATTATGCTACTGGCCTTGCCGAGGCAGCGTGAGGTATAAATGGTGTCAATAGATCGGAGGTCGGTTTGTGTGATGGCCTGGGTTGCGTCCACAATTTGTTGCAAGTTCTTGCTGTCCTGGATGGAGCTGTTCCCAAACCAAGCTGTGATGTATCCTGATAAAATGCTTTCTATGGTGCATCTGTCGAAGTTGGTCAGAGGTGTCGGGGATATGCCAAACTTCCTAAGCCTTCTAAGGAAGTAGAGGCATTGGTGTGCCTTCTTGGTTGTTGCTTCAATATGGGTGAACCAAGAGAAGTTGTTGGTGATATTGACTCCCAGGAATATGAAGTTTTTGACCATCTCTACTTCGGCGCCGTCAATGCAAACGGGCATGTGCACCGCGTTGGTTCCTGAAGTCGATCACTATCTCCTTGGTCTTGCTGACATTGAGAGAAAGGTTGTTGTCCCCACACCAGGAACGAGGTTCTCAGTCTCCTTCCTGTACTCCGTCTCATCATTATTTGATATCCAGCTCACAATGGTGGTGTCGTCTGCGAATTTGAAAATGTAATTAGATTTGTACATGACTGCGCAGTCATGGGGGTACAAGGAGTAAATAAGGGGGCTGAGAACACATCCTTGCGGAGCCCTCCTGTTGAGGAATATCGTGGAGGATAATTTGTCCCCTATCCAATTGGGGTTTGTTGGTCAGGAGGTTGAGGATCATAGAAACATAGAAACATAGAAATTAGGTGCAGGAGTAGGCCATTCGGCCCTTCGAATCATCCAACTCAGTATCCCGTACCTGCCTTCTCTCCATACCCCCTGATCCCCTTAGCCACAAGGGCCACATCTAACTCCCTCTTAAATATAGCCAATGAACTGGCCTCAACTACCCTCTGTGGCAGAGAGTTCCAGAGATTCACCACTCTCTGCGTGAAAAAAGTTCTTCTCATCTCGGTTTTAAAGGATTTCCCCTTTATCCTTAAGCTGTGACCCCTTGTCCTGGACTTCCCTAACATCGGGAACAATCTTCCTGCATCTAGCCTGTCCAACCCCTTAAGAATTTTGTAAGTTTCTATAAGATCCCCTCTCAATCTTCTAAATTCTAGAGAGTATAAACCAAGTCTATCCAGTCTTTCTTCATAAGACAGTCCTGACATCCCAGGAATCAGTCTGGTGAACCGTCTCTGCACTCCCTCTATGGCAATAATGTCCTTCCTCAGATTTGGAGACCAAAACTGTACGCAATACTCCAGGTGTGGTCTCACCAAGACCCTGTACAACTGCAGTAGAACCTCTCTGCTCCTATACTCAAATCCTTTTGCAATGAAAGCTAACATACCATTCGCTTTCTTTACTGCCTGCTGCATCTGCATGCCTACCTTCAATGACTGGTGTACCATGACACCCAGGTCTCGCTGCATCTCCCCCTTTCCCAATCGGCCACCAGTTGTAGATATGAGTGCTGATCCCAAGTCCCATGAGTTTGGTGATAAGCTTGGGTGGTATAATGATATTAAAGACAGAACTTTAGTCTATGAATAGGAGTCTGACGTAGGTGTCATATTTGGTGGTATTTATACAAAAGAATACAAAGTAAAGGGTTAATAGTATCTTGGAGTCACACAGCATGAAAGGCCCTTCGCTCTGACTTGCCTATGCCGACCAAGATGCCTCCTACCCAAGTCCCACATGCTTGCACTTGGCCCATATCTCTCTAAACTTCCTATCCGTGTGCCTGTACATCTATCTTGAAAGTGAATTGGTGTGGAGTAAATTATGTAATGTCTGCAAAAAGATTTTCAATCATATTTACTTGATGCACACAGGAAGAGGCCATTTGGTAGCAATGTTACAAAATTTTGAGATTTAAAAAATCAAGTCTGCAATTTATCCCATCAGATAAAGCATAACAATAAGTTTAATTTGACACAAAATTCACTTTCATATCTCAAGTATTAAAAAAGTTATGACAATTTTCATACTCGGAAATTAGCATCTTGTTCCCTATTGATTTTCAATGGACATTACAAAAAAGCTGTGATCTTGGATAGTCAAACGCCCATTTCTTAAGGAAAGATTAACATTTTTAAATAGCCTAAGTGTCCAAAGATTATTCACAAATAATTCACAATATAACATGATTTTTATATCTAATTTACATTAATTTATAGGCCAAATGGAAGGAATTTAGTGTTCAATTGCTGTAAATAAATGCCCATTTAAATCGGCTTTCTAGTGGGTTCATGTGGAACGCGCTGGTTTAGAACGTTGACATAGCGCTGGATTAGTGCCCTCAAATGCCGAGAAAAATACTGCGGGATATAAAAAGCCCAAAATGAGCTACTCGCTATAGATAACTTGATAATATAGGGTTATATATATGCCCCATTTAATGTAAAAATAAGGTACATACCTTTAATTGTTTGCTCTATAAAACCCTGGGGCTGCGAGAGGTTGCGGAATCAGACAGTAATTTTAAAACTATTAGAACTATATTATCGAGGCCTATAAAACTAATAATACCTTTTGCGACCGGGTCTTGCAGCAATTTTTCGTTAATGATTTACTAGGCTGAACATGTGCGATTAGTACAGCCTAGTAAAAATCGCGTTTTAAACCCGCCCCCTCCAACAGCGCCAAAATCGCCGACATGGTTGAGGGCAGATTCCTAATGACGATTCAGGTAGGTTTTGTAACATACCTACATTTGGCCCATCGTGTGCAAGATGGCTTCCATCAGAGTAAAGCCATTGGAGTAATTCCCTTTCTACTATTCTGTAGCACTGCAACATTCTTTCTCATATGTACAACAACTTCTCTTATCTGAACTAAGGGCTACCTAAATGACACTATAAATAATGAAGGTAGCTGCATAAATCACTGGATCCACTACAATATATAGCTTGTTTAAGAAGGAACTGCAGATGCTGGAAAATCAAAGATAGACAAAAATGCTGGAGAAACTCAGCGGGTGCGGCCACATCTATCGAGTGGAGGAAATAGGCAATGTTTCGGGTCAAGACCTTTCTTCAGACTGATGTGAGGGTGGGAGGGGGGATGGGGGAGAAGAAAGGAAGTGGTGGAGACTGGGCTGAGGGAGAGCTGAGAAGGGGAGGAGAAAATAGGGACTACTTGAAATTAGAGAGGTCAATGTTCATACCGCTGGGGTGCAAACTGCCCAAGCAAAATATGAGGTGCTGCTCCAATTTACGGTGGTCTTCACTCTGGCCATGGAGGAGGCCCAGGACAGAGAGGTTGGATTTGGAATGGGAGGGGGAGTTGAAGTGCTGAGCCACCGGGAGATCAGGTTGGTTATTGCGAACCGAGAGGAGGTGTTCGGCGAAGCGATCGCCAAGCCTACGCTTGCTCTCACCAATGTAGAGCAGCTGACATCTAGAGCAGCGGATGAAATAGATGAGGTTAGAGGAGGTGCAGGTGAACCTCTGCCGCATCTGGAAAGACTGCTTGGGTCCTTGAATGAATTCAAGGTGGGAGGTAAAGCGACAAGTGTAGCATTTCTTGCAGTTGCAAGGGAAATTGCCCGGAGAGGGGGTGGTTCGGGTGGGAAGAGACGAATTGACCAGGGAATTACGGAGGGAGTGGTCTGCGGAAAGCAGACGGGAGGAGATGGGAAGATGTGACAAGTGGTGGGATTACGTTCCCACCCGAACCACCCCCTCTCCAGGCACTTTCGTAAATGAAAAAGGTTTGGATTTACACACAATCAATTTTCTTAAGTGTAACATGCCAATATATATTTGGCACCTGAAAAAAAGGTGCCACATTATTGTACTTACTTCTAATAAATAAGATTTTTTTTTTTTTTAAATAATTTAAGTGGAGAGCCATCTTTCACAAGAGGCAGATTTCATGGTGAAAATCATCATTACTTGCAATGCATTAGCATATCTTTTAATCACAGAAAGATTAAGACCTCAGATCTGGCATAAAACTCATGGTCTACTTGGAAATAGTGACCCCTGCCCTCCTCTGTGCTTCTGATAAAGGATTATCTATGGCAGGCATCTCAAGACACTGGAAAAATATCACCAGCCCTGTTTCTGAAAAGTCCTCCATATTTGCTTGAAGAATAACACCAGTGTCTGCTCCCCAGCCATCTTCCCCAGTGCTGAGGCTTAGTTGGCTGCTCTGGATAGGCCATGTTGTTCATCAGGCTGACACCTGACTACTGAACTGAAAACAAACTATTCTGAGTTCTTTCATGGAGAGAGATAACCAGTGAAACCCAAAGTATCAAGGATGCACTCAAAGCCTTGAATAAATCCCATTTCCCATTGACTCCTGTGGATCTCATGACAGCTCAAAGTGGAGAAGGACATTTAGAATTGTATTGAGAATCTCAAGGTCATGCATTGGGAGCACACAAAGACCCGGTGTAAGTGGCAGAAGGCTTGGATGACCTTGCAAACTACTCACCTACCCACCCCATTATCCACCAGCTGCCACAGCAGCCACCTCAGAACCTACACAAAGCCAGTGGAAGTAAGTCATCCTCCATTGCAAGGAACTGCCAAAGAAGAAGATGATAGCCAATTAATTTACCAGCATATATTAGGATGTGGGAGGAAACTAGAGCATGGATAGATAAGCTACACAGTCACAAAGAAAATGTACAAACTCCACACAGTATCCAAGGTCTAATTCGAATCTAGAGCTAAAAGCACTTCCTACTGAACTTGCCATTCTTCTACAGCAGAAATTGCTAATAAAATGTAGCCCTCATTCTGCCCCTTGAGGAAAATATACCACTCTGAGTAGCAACTTTAATGCTATTTAAAATATATATGAATTCTGGTCAATGCTGATGGTCATGTTCATTGGCCACCCGTAGCTTGGGTGGTGGGGCTTCTTGGATCACACAAGTTCAAATGTAAGAATTTTTCTTTCACTGACCTCAACATCTCTTTAAGTTCTGTTTCTTTAATCTGTTTCCTTTTTTTATGTGATTTATGTCTTTGGGAATTACTGTGGGATGTATTTCTGAATGAAATGAAAGTTGCTGAATGCGGATGATACTGGCAAGGCCATACTTATTGCCCATTCCTGGCCTTCCAAGAGTATTAAGTACCAATCATCTAATGCAGGGCCATTGATACTGAAGGCTAAATTATGCAGCAGTGGTAAATCCCTTTGCTAAATATAATAATGAACCAACTGGGTGTTTGAAACATAGTGGTTTGCATAAAATATAGCACAGTACAGCTCAGGAACAGTCTTTGGCACACAATGTCTGTGCCAACCATGATGCCAATTTAAAGAGCACATCTGCCTATATCTCTCCTTTCCCTGCCTGTTCATGTGTCCATCTAAATACCTAAAGACACACTTTATGGTATCATCACAAAGAATCAAGTGTAACCATAGCACAAATAAAACAAACTGAATATCTTACACATTTCTGTTTTATAATGACATTAATTAATTGTTAAACTTGAGCTATACTAATAAAGAGAACAAGATGTGGGAGTGGTGCTGACTGCTTATAAAAGCAGTTGTCAAGCAATTTGCGTAAGATAAAGTGCAATGGGAGGGGGAAATCTGAATTATAACTGTTGTCAGGAACTAAAATCCTTGTCAATGATCTATGTTCTGCTTTATTAACCTGGAGACATTGTAGCCATTTGTATTGAGCCTAGTAACATCTCAACTAAAACCAATAAACTCAGTGCAGACCAGAGGAGAAATCTGATTCATGGACTCATTCGAACATTGTCACCCTATCGTGCAACACATTAATAATGGACATCAAGAAGTAACACTGAGTAGAATCGGACAAGACTAACGGAATCTTTGCCAATCCCATAACATATATTTCATGTTCTGACTTATGAGGCTTGAAAACTCCGAATAATAAAGCCTGGATATAATTCACTGTAAATGCTGGTTTACAAATCTAGTTTAAAAACTTAAACTGAAATGAATCGATAATCCCTTTAAACAGCATTGGATGAGGGGATAGATGCGGAGGGTTTCTATACTTGGATAGTTTGTATTGGCCAAATTTGTGTCACCAGTTTTGCGCAAGAATTGTCAAAATTGATTACCCATACTGTATATTTCCACGTGCTGCTTTGCTGACCAAATACCCTTTCGTTCTCTCCAGAGATGCTGCCTGTCCCGCTGAATTACTCCAGCTTTTTGGGCCTATCTTCGGTTCAAACAAGCATCTGCAGTTTCTTCTTATACAAATATTATTTTTGTGGGTATTGCTGTCATGACCTACATTGAATATTCATTCCTAATTGGCACGAGAAGGTGCCAATGAATCATCTTCTTGAACTGCCACAGTCGTTCTGGAAAAAATAGTTTCTAATGGGGTAAATTAAAGTCACAGGAATAGCCAAAGCTAACAACTTCCATAATGCAGAAATTCATTAAATTACAATATGCTTGTAACAGCAATATGTGATGGAGGCAGAGATCATACCGTCATTTAAGGAAGAGTAACTAAATATTTGTGCAGGATAAATTGTTTTTTAGAATTACTCTAACCAAGCATTAGTAAAGAAAATGGGCCTAAAACCCTTGTGCTACAAATTGATTTAGTTTATGTTTAACACACAGACATGAATTATTTCATATTCCTCATTAACGTTCAAAATTCCATGTTATATTTATTATTATGTGAGATTCTCTAGGTCTTGTACATCTGGTGTTATTTATTAGGAACTAGAAAATGTGGGAAAGTGCAGCAGGTATATGCAAAAATGTCTGAAAATCTGAAAGCCTCCGTCAGGAAAAGCCGCACCCATGGGGAAAAACGGGTTTAAATTGGCTAATTTTCGGATGTGGGAGGAATTTAGAACCGATGAAACCCAAGCAGTCACTGTGAGAATGAGAAAACTACACAGACAGCAGGATGGAACCTGGAAGCTGTGAAGCAGCAGTTTTGGCCAGTTCACTTGTAAGGTCATCAACTTTAGAGATGCAGCGTAAATAAGCTGACCAATGATCTCCCCACACTAACACTATTCTACACACCAGGGACAATTTACAATGTTACCAAAGCCAATTAACCTACAAACTTGTACGTATTTGGAGTGTGGGAGGAAACCGGAGCACCCAGAGAAAACCCACATGGACACAGGAAGAACGTACAAACTCCGTGCAGACACGTACCCGTAGTCAGGATCAAACCCAGGTCTCTGGCACTGTAAGGCAGCAACTCTACCGCTCCGCCACCGTGCTGCCCCTTAAGGTGAACTCAGTCGAGCTCTCTCCATAGGTGTTGCCTCTGGGTTTTCTAACACTATCTTTTGTTTTGGATTTACAAAAGATGTATTTAATGGCTCTTGCAGTTCTTCACACTCTCTTCTGGTCTCAGTCTTCTCCTTCTACTTACATTTGGTTCAAATAGATTAGAAACCCCCATTACCATTTCCCGGATGACATAAATCTGTGTCAATAATTTCTCATGGTTTCTATTCCACTACATACATTCCCTTTGCCCTGTGCTGTCCTTTCCCGACCTGCAATGGGTGATCTTATACAGGTGTATAAAATCATGAGAGGAATAGATTGGGTAGATGCACAGTCTCTAGCCCAGTGTAAGGGAATCGAGAACCAGATGATATAGGTTTAAAGAGAAGGGAAAAAGATTTAGTAGGAACCGAAGGGTGACATTTTCACACAAAGGGTAGTGGGTATATGGAGCAAGCTGCCATAGGAGGTAGTTGAGGCAGGGGCTATCGTAATGTTTAAGAAGCAATTAGACAGGTACACGGATGGGACAGGTTTAGAGGGATATGGGCCAAACGCTGGGAAGTTGTTGGTTGATGTGGACAAGTTTGGGCCGCAGGGCCTGTTTCCACACTGTAATGACTCTATGCAACTTGAAATACTGAAGGATAGATTGTCATTGAGGCCTAAATGTAGAAACAAAGAATCATAGATGCTGGTTTATACCAAAGATAGACAGAAAGTTGTGGAGTAATTCAGTGGGTCAGTCGGCATCTGTGGAGAAAACAGATCGGGTGATGTTTTGGGTCTGAAGAAGGGTCCCAACCAGGGCCGGATTTAGATGAAGAGAGGCCCTAAGCTGTTCCACTTATGAGGCCCCCTCCGCGTTGGATTTCAGCGCTGGCGGCCAGGCAGCGACCGGATAGCCATGGCGGCCAAATCTCCCACAATTCAAAGCGAGGGAGAAAGTGCCCAGCGCCGACCAGTTGCCGCTGCAGTGCGCATGTGCGGCTGGTGATGCTGGCCGTGGTTGTGCGCATATGCAGGAGGAGGACGTGCAGGCCGCAGCAATGCGCATGTGCAAGGCGGCCTGCCGTGCCGGCGGATGAGGAGCGAGCGGAGCCCGGCGGCCCGGACACGGATATTGGGGGGAGATGGAGAGAGAGAGATAGAGGGGGCGGCCCGCCCAGAGTTGAACGGCAGGTGTCCTGCCTTGGCCAGAGGCCCCCTAGATTTCGAGGCCCTAGGCTTCAGCCTATGAAGCCTAGTGGTAAATCCAGCTCTGCGAGGCCCCCCTAGACCTCGAGGCCCTAAGCTGAAGCATGTCTAGCTTATAGGTAAATCCGGCCCTGGTCCCAACCTGAAACATCACACATCTTTTTTCTCCAGAGATGCTGCCTGATTCCAACACTTTGTGTCTATCTTTGTCATTGAGGCCTGACTGCTGCAACTGATGAATGGCAACAGAGCCTCGGGCAGTGGATCCTGATGCCCCAATCCCCAGCTAAAGCACAATTAAATATAGAAAAGTAAATAATTAAAAACAAGCTTTATTAGATTTCAATTAAAAGTGTAAGTATAAAGTGCAAGGAAAAATAAGCTACTTTGCTGCGCTTCCCTTTTCAAACAAGGTTCGGCAACTTCATTAAAATGGATGAGATTGCCATAGATAAGTCGATTATGGTTAGCATAAAGTTAAGGGCAGGTCTGAAGAAGAGACACGACCCGATACGTCACCTATTCCTTCTCTCCAGAGATGCTGCCTGTCCCGCTGAATTACTCCAGCTTTTTGTGTCTAACTTAGATGCAAGTGTCAGATCCTCGCCTTGATCCGAATGTAATAAACACACTCCAAGGACACAGAATATAAACAGTTTTATTCCGCCATTCCTTCTCAATTCAGTACATTTTTGCTCCACCGCTGGACCCAGTGGTCAATCCAGATGTGGAGTAGGTGATCAGATGTGCTGCCACAGATATGCTATAATGCACAGGAAACAAAACCATGGGAAGCTCATCTGCAAAGAGGAGCTCATCATTGGTTTTCTATCATACTACCCGCCAGAGGTGAATCCATTTCAGCCCATTGTTTATTAATTGAGCAGTCTGGAGACTGCAAAAGTTAGAAATCACCTGTAAATCATAGGACACACTTTGAAGGCCATATGACCAGAAAGCATGTAAGGTAGATAAGAGATAATGCTAATTATTGAGCTGAAAACAAACAAGGGAATAAAACACAAATAAATCATTTATCAAAGATAAGTAAATGGAAGAAAAACAAACTTAGAGGAAAAACAGACATACCTCTAATCTTTTTTAAAAAGAACACGCAGTAAAATTAGGTGTACAGAAAAAAACAGCAAAGATATGCCTTAAAAAACCCATATTGGAATAATGGGACTTTAGACAATAGACAATAGGTGCAGGAGTAGGCCATTTGGCATTCAATGTGATCATGCTTGATCATCCACAATCAGTACCCCGTTCCTGCCTTCTCCCCATATCCCATGACTCCGCTATCTTTAAGAGCTCTATCTAATTCTCTCTTGAAAGCATCCGGAGAACCAGCCTCCACCGTCTTCTGAGGCAGAGAATTCCATAGACTCATAACTCTCTGTGCGAAAAAGTTTTTCCTCATCTCCGTTCTGGACTTCCCCAACATCGGGAACATGTTTCCTGTCTCTAGCATGTCCAAACCTTAAATAATCTTATATGTTTCAATAAGATACCCTGTCATCCTTCTAAATTCCAGAGTATACAAGCTCAGCCACTCCATTCTATCAACATATGACAGTCCCGCCATCCCAGGAATTAAGCTGGTGAACCTGCGCTGCACTCCCTCAATAGCAAGAATATCCTTCCTCAAATTTGGAGACCAAAACTGCACACAATACTCCAGGTGTGATCTCACTAAGGCCCTGTACAACTGCAGAAGGATCACTTTGCTCCTATACTCAACTCCTCTTGTTATGAAGGCCAACATGCCTTTCGCTTCCTTCACTGCCTGCTGTACCTGCATGCTTACTTTCAGTGACTGATGAACAAGGACCCCCAGATCTAGTTTTACTTCACCTTTTCCCAACTTGACACCATTTAGATAATAATCTGCCTTCCTGTATTTGCCACCAAAGTGGATAACCACACATTTATTCCCATTAAGCTGCATCAGCCCACTCACCCAACCTGTCCAAGTCAGGCTGCATCCTCATAGCATGCTCTTCACAGTTCACACTGCCACCCAGCTTTGTGTCATCTGCAAATTTGCTAATGTTACTTTTAATCCCTTCATCTAGATCATTAATGTATATTGTAAATAGCTGCGGTCCCAGCACTGAGCCTTGCGGTACCCCACTAGTCACTGCCTGCCATTCTGAAAGGGACCCGTTAATCCCTACTCTTTGTTTCCTGTCAGCCAACCAATTTTCTGTCCATGTTAGCACCCTACCCCCAATACCATGTGCTCTAATTTTGCACACTAATCTATGTGGAACCTTTTCAAATGCTTTCTGAAAGTCCAGGTCCACTGACTCTCCCTTGTCCATTTTCCTAGTTACATCCTCAAAAAATTCCAGAAGATTAGTCAATCATCATTTCCCCTTCATAAATCCATGCTGACTCGGACCGATCCTGCTACTGCTATCCAAATGTGTCACTATTTCATCTTTTATAATTGACTCCAGCATCTTCCCCACCACCGATGTCAGGCTAACTGGTCTATAATTTCCTGTTTTCTCTCTCCCGCCTTTCTTAAAAAGTGGGATAACATTAGTTACCCTCCAATGCACAGGAACTGATCCTGAATCTATAGAACATTGGAAAATGATCACCAATGCATCCACAATTTCCAGAACCACCTCCTTACGTACCCTGGTATGCAGATCATCAGGCCCTGGGGATTTATCAGCCTTCAATCCCATCAGTCTACCCAACACCATTTCCTGCCAAATGTGCATTTCCTTCAGTTCCTCCGTCACCCAAGATCCTCTGGCCACTAGTACATCAGGGAGATTGTTTGTGTCCTCCTTAGTGAAGACAGATCCCAAGTACCTGTTTAACTCGTCTGCCATTTCCTTGTTCCCCATAATAAATACACCTTTTTCAGTCTTCAAGGTTTGGTCTTAACTATTTTTTTCCTCTTCGCATACCCAAAGAAGCTTTTACTATCCTCCTTTCTATTCTTGCCAGTTATACGGTAGCTTCAGTGAAATGTATTCTATCTTCAAACTTCATTCCAACTTCAAAGTAATAAATTTAATTCAGTACAGTACACAGCACAGTACTGTGTGCTAACACAACTATATCGTACATCTGGTGCCACCAACTAGCGATAAAATTACAAGTAATTGTACTTATAATTTTCTGGAATTACTCCAAACCCGACTAAATGTACATTAAACCAGATCTCATTTCGATTTGGCAAGCTGGAACCTGAATGTTCAGGTCAACAACAGTCTTAACAGAGCAACAGCTCAACAGAAATTGGAATGGATATCATTCTATACTAGTTGACGATCCCATTCATTAATTTCAAAATAGCTCATATTCTCACCATGTTCCCAACTGAAATTCTACCACCTGGCTAGACAACAGGAGCAATTTGTATTGTCAGTTCTGATGTAAGGTCATCAACTCAGTTTTGATGTAAGGTCATCAACTCAGTTTTGATGTAAGGTCATCAACTCAGTTTTGATGTAAGGTCATCAACTCAGTTTTGCTCCCTCTGCATGGAAGGTGCCTGACCTGGCTTTTCCAACAATCTCTTTTGTTTTAGATTTCCAACAAAGGTAAGTGCAGATAAGTGATATATTTTTCTTTATTACATTTATCCTTATGTTTCTAATTAAAACTTAGTGATTTTTTCAGTTTTAATAATTAATTTGTATTTATTCCTTCCGTAAGGTAGGGTACAGTTCTAATTTTCCAACCTGTCTCGTTGCAGACATTGGTCTTCTTCCCTGGAACTTCTATACAACATCCTGAGAAACTATATTCTGCACTCAGGTATTTTTCTCTTTGCTTTACCCGTCGTGCTTGTGTATGGCTTGATTGTATTATCTGATTTGAATGGATAGCACGCACACAACAGCTTTCCACTGTTTCTCAATACACGGGACAATAATAAACCAACAGCAATACCAATGATCGATTGTCCTATTCATTTAATGTAAAAGTGGTATATGGATAAATGTTGCCATCATTCTATTGCTGGTTATTTTTTTCTATTGAGTTCCTGATAACAACATGCATGAAGATGCTGATAATTTGTATAGTCCAATATCACTTAAGTTTAGTGCTCCTTGCAGGTGTGTGCTCGTGATCAGCAAGGGTGATGCACGCGGATATATTTACTACCAGAAACAGAGAAGACTAAATGAACAGAGACTGGCTTTATTTATCTAACAATGTGAGGCACAGAGTGGTCACTTTCCCATCCAAATTAGTTTTCTATCCAAGCATTGTACATTTTCCTTGGCTGCCGGCACTATGGAATTTGTCCCATTTATATTATAGTGCAAATCTACGAGAAACAGTCTGTGAGTAAAACAATTGTGTTTATGTAATCTTGAAGATGTGCCATTAATTAGAATCATGATTTCAATGCCGGATTTTGTCATAAACCATCTGGACATTCAAAGGTTTATTCAAGAATGCTTTGCACTAACTGTTTCTCAGCTGTAAACTACAACCCAAAGAACTTAATTTGCTGCCTAAAGGTGACATGAGACTTCTCTGTGTCTTAACATCAAATAACTGCTTTTTAATAGGCGAGATTAGCAATCAGGTCAGCTGTGGCCCAAAAATATATTTTTATAAAGTCGCAAACCCAATAATTTGGTTGCAGAATTTCTATCATACCTTCTCCAAAACAAAAGTAATAAACAATGCACCACTTAGCAAACCACATATTGTTTTGCTTAACCACAATGGCCTTTATCTTGATAATTCAGAAGAATAGATGAAGTGGGAAAAGGATGTCCAATCAATGCATCAGGTTAGTAGGTCGTGGTTACCATGTGAATGTAGAAGCATCTCCCTCCCCCACACCCCACCACCACAACACTTCGCAATCTGTCCCAATTTGTAAACATGACAAATTACAATGAGACAACTGAATAGCCAGATGGTTCTGCTGATTATTGTTCTTGTGAGATCAACATTACCAGCTTTCTACGTGTTGCTGTGCTGCCTTTGGAGCAAGTTTTCTTAAAAATGAAACTCCTTGCTCATAAAATATGGATGTTACGCCATCCAGGGTCACTCAGTACACAACACCAACAATACAAAATGATTAATCACGTGTCACACGTTACTAAAAATGTGCAGTCTTTATCAGGTGAACTGCAAGAGGCTTCTTGAGGTCAAGTTTTGAATTTTCTTTTAATATATTAACAAATAGGTTAATTTAGTACAGATTGTGTGTCATGTTTAGAGCAGGAGTTGTTTTCTAAGTTTTTGTTTTATTTATCAAAATTCATTGCTTCACAACACCTTTTAGGAGACTTCTGATCTAGCATTTGTTTCTTGTTCATATTCCCCAGGCTGGCACAAAGTCAGGAGGTCCAATCTGCCACAAACAATCCTTAAGAGGCTGTCCCACTGCGGCAACCTAATCCGCGAGTTAAGAAGAGTGTCTTCGACCTTCAAGCTCGAGAGCACTGGCCTGGAAAACCTCGAGCTGGATCGACCATCTGCGTTGAAACCGCGAGCTGCATCGACCGACCGCACACACACACACAAACAAACACATCGCAAAGGCGGGGGGGGGGGGGGGGGCAGGGAAAGCGGGGGAGCGCTGTCTGAAATTCACACCCGTGATGAAAGCGACCCCACTCCACTGCATTACGAGTTAAAAAGAACCATGTTGACCAAATTTTACTCGCGGAAAAATTTTCAACATGCTGAGAATTTTTCCACGACCTAGCTGAGGCTGCGAGTATGTGGGAACTTCCCTTGAGCATGAAGGAGAGTTCCAGTGATCTCATAGGACCTCGTGTCGACCATGCTGCGAGTTTGAGTCAAGGGCAAACTCTTCTAAACTCACAGATTAGGTTGCCGCAGTGGGACAGGCCCTTTTTCCTTCCGCCCACAATATTTAATATGAAAAAGAACATGTGATTCTGTTACATTCGGTTTGTAGTTTGTTTGTTTGTTTGTCTTTTTGCACAAAGTCCGCGAGCATTGCCACTTTTCATTTCACTGCACATCTCGTATGTGTATGTGATGAATAAACTTGACTTGACTTTACTTTACTTATCATAATCAACAGCAGGCTATTGCTGGTATCAGACAACAACGTAGCTAGGAGCTCTTTTTCAATTGTAGCTCTGTTTCTGTAGATAAATGTGAAATATGGCAATGTTACTGGCCAAGAGTGAAGGTATACTAGTAAATAAGGTTGACGTCCCACAAACCATGTGGAACTTGTCCCGCAAATTCATTTCACTGCATCTTCGGGTTCATGTGACGAATAAAATTGACTTTGACTTTGACTTTGATCAAATTACACATGAATATCTGTCTGGCCATAAAACGTACATAAATCATAGAACAGTACTGGGGTTGGACAGGCTAGATGCAGGAAGATTGTTCCCGATGTTGGGGAAGTCCAGGACAAATGAAACTTGTTTTCTGCATGCATGATCCATATCCCCCCATTTCCTGCATATCCATGTGTCCATCTAAAATCATCCACCCACCACTCTCTATGTAAAAACCTTGCCAGCCCTTTGCCATTAAACTTTACTCCTCTGACCTTAAAGTTATGGCCTCCAGTCTTTGACATTTCCATCCTGGTGGAAAATAAGTTCTTGCTGCCCTAGCAGGCCTGACTCACCTGCCGAGGACCTAACTCGGAAAACCCGCCTGGTAGGCCCAGTTTGCACGCGGCTTGCGGCCCGGCTTGTACGCCGCAATCTCTGGCGGCCCCGGGAACCCGCCCGAAGGCACGCGGTCAGCGGGACCTCGCTCGAAGGCTCGCGTTTGACGGGATCGGGAATCCACCCGAAGACCTGGTAGACGGCGTAACCGGGAGGGAGCTGGAGAAGTTGGACGCAAGGATCAATTTGATAAGGTCCCACATAGGAGATTAGTGGGTAAAATTAGGGCACATGGTATTAGGAGTAGGGTATTGATATGGATAGAAAATTGGTTGGCAGACAGGAAACAAAGAGTGGGGATAAACGGGTCCCTTTCAGAATGGCAGGCAGTGACTAGTGGGGTACCACAAGGCTCGGTGCTGGGACCACGTCTATTTACAATATACATCAATGATTTGGATGAAGGGATTCAAAGTAACATTAGCAAATTTGCAGATGACACAAAGCTGGGTGGTAGTGTGAACTGTGAGGAGGATGCTATGAGAATGCAAGGTGACTTGGTCAGGTTGGGGGAGTGGGCAGATGCATGGCAGATCAAGTTTAATGTGGATAAATGTGAGGTTATCCACTTTGGTAGCAAAAACAGGAAGGCTTGTAATCTACTATCTAAATGGCGTCAGGTTGGGAAAAGGGGAAGTACAACATAGAAACATAGAAAATAGCTGCAGGAGGAGGCCATTCGGCCGTTCGAGCCAGCACCGCCATTCATTGCGATCATGGCTGATTGTCCCCAATCAATAACGCGTGCCTGCCTTCTCCCCATATCCCTTGATTCCACTAGCCCCTAGAGCTCTATCTAACTCTTTCTTAAATCCATCCAGTGATTTGGCCTCCACTGCCATCTGTGGCAGGGAATTCCACAAATTCACAACTCTCTGGGTAAAAAAGTTTTTTCTCACCTCAGTCTTAAATGGCCTCCCCTTTATTCTAAGACTGTGGCCCTTGGTTCTGGACTCGCCCAACATTGGCACAATTTTTCCTGCATCTAGCTTGTCCAGTCCTTTTTATAATTTTATATGTTTCTATAAGATATCCCCTCATCCTTCTAAACTCCAGTGAATACAAGCCTAGTCTTTTCAATCTTTCCTCATATGACAGTCCCGCCATCCCAGGGATCAATCTCGTGAACTTGCGCTGCACTGTCTCAATCACAATGATGTCCTTCCTCAAATTAGGAGACCAAAACTGTACGCAGTACTCCAGATGTGGTCTCACCAGAGCCCTATACAACTGCAGAAGAACGGGATCGGGGGGTCCTTGTTCATCAGTCTATGAAAGTAAGCATGCAGGTACAGCAGGCAGTAAAGAAAGCAAATGGCATGTTGTCCTTTATAACAAGAGGAGTTGAGTACAGGAGCAAAGAGGTCCTTCTGCAGTTGTACAGGGCTCTAGTGAGACCACACCTGGAGTATTGTGTGCCGTTTTGATCCCCTAATTTGAGGAAGGACATTCATGCCTTGAGGGAGTGCAGCGTAGGTTTACAAGGTTAATTCCTGGGATAGCGGGACTGTCATATGCTGAGAGAATGGAGCGGCTGGGCTTGTACACTCTGGAGTTTAGAAGGATGAGAGGATATCTTATTGAAACATATAAGACTGTTAAGGGTTTGGACACACTAGAGGCAGGAAACATGTTCCCGATGTTGGGGGAGTCCAGAACCAGGGGCCACAGTTTAAGAAAAAGGGGTAAGCCATTTAGAAGGGAGACGAGGAAACACTTTTTCCTCACAGAGAGTTGTGAGTCTGTGGAATTCTCTGCCTCAGAGGGCGGTGGAGACTGGTTCTCTGGGTATTTTCAAGTGAGAGCTAGATAGGGCTCTTAAAGAATCAAAATGCCGTTTATTGTCATTTGAACATAAGTTCAAACAAAATTACGTTGGTCAGCTGGCAATGGAGGCCGGACCATGATAATTCAGCGCGATGATTGGAGGAGGGACACGTGCCAAAACACTCTTGGCAGTCCTGAAAACAGACCTGCGGAAATCGCTATCAAAATATGGAGGGGACCGGGACCGGGGGACAGGGGGGACACAATTTCTTGGCGGCGGCGAACGCATGCGAACACTCACACCCGTGGCTTCGGAGGCTCAATCCAGCGCTAAATGCAGCTCAACTCTGCCTGTCTCGCCTCGTTAACCTACAACCCTGCCTGGACTGACGGAATACCAGTCCGCAGCCAGGATCGATCCCAGCTCTCTGGCGCTGTCCCGTCCCCACCCGAGTGCCCCGCCCCCCCTCCCCCACGCCCGGGATTGGCCAGAGATGTCGGGAGTCAGACGGGTGCTGTGCCCCCCGGCCCACAGCCAGCGCAGAGAAGCAGCGCTAAACCCAGCTCAACTCTGCCTGTCCCGCCAGGTTAACCTATAGCCCTGCCTGGATTTACGGGAAATATGGCCCAGGTTTACAGCCAGCACGGAGAAGCAGCGCTAGATCCACGGCTCCGGACTGGTATTCCGTCAGTCCAGGCAGGGTTGTAGGTTAACGAGGCGAGACAGGCAGAGTTGAGCTACATTTAGCGCTGGATTGAGCCTCCGAAGCCACGGGTGTGAGTGTTCGCATGTGTTCGCAGTTGCCAAGAAATTGTGTCCCCCCTGTCCCCTCCATATTTTGATAGCGATTTCCGTGCCTGCATCTGCCCACTCCCCCAACCTGTCCAAGTCACCCTGCATTTTCATAGCATCCTCCTCACAGTTCACACTGCCACCTGGCTTTGTGTCATCTGCAAATTTGGTAATGTTACTTTGAACTGTTCCAGTACATCGAGCGCGCTGGCCGACTAGACTTTGTACTTTGAATAATGGCAACACCTGCATATGTAATATATATTAAATGAATTTCACTGTGCAGTTGCATTTGTGACAAATAAAGCCATATTGACTATCCTCTCTAGCCCTTTCCTAATTGTACGTACTTCTCTCAGATCTACCCTCAACCTTTGATTCTCCAGGGGAAACAATCTAAGTTTATTCAATCCCTCCTTATAACTAATATCCTCAAATCCAGGCATCATGTAAAACCTCTTCTGCACCCTCTGACAAAGCTCCCACAGTCATCCTGTAATGGGGTGACCAGAACTGCACACAATACTCCATATGAGGCCTATTGAATGTCCTGTAAAATGGTATCATGACTTCCTGACTCATAATCAATGCCACAAAGACAAGCAAACCAGATGCCTTGTTTCCCACTTTATCTACCTGTGTTGCCACTTTCAGGGAGCTGTGGACATGTACATCAATGCTGTTAAAGATTTGCCATTAACTGTATACTTTCCTCTTACATTCAACCTCCTGAAGTACAACCCTTCACACTTGCTTAGATTAAACTCCATCTGCCATTTCTCCATCCATCGCTGCAACTAATCTTTATCTCATTAAATTTATTTGCAGCCTTCCTCACTTTCCACAACTCAACCAATTTTGGTATTATCTGCAAACCTACCAACCAATCCATCTAAATTTACCTCCAAGTCATTTACATACAGTATATCACAGACAAGGGAAGTTCCAACACCGAACTCTGCAGAACACCACTGGGTCATTGACCTCCAGCAAGAATAACATCCATCTGTTTTCCATGGGGAAGCCAATTCTGAATCCAAACTACCAAGGAGTCTCACAGTCGCTCCTTTTTAACTCTGATTTCCTATGCCTAGTATCGCCTTGATAAACCTTTAATTAACTTGAGCATTAAAAGCTGCACAGTTGTACCCTGTCCTTGACAATGTTCTTTACCAGTGTTTTGCACTTATTGCACTATTTATAGATCTCAAATGTGGTTGGCTGCAATCTCTTTGTATTTGTACTTTCAGATAATTACACATTTAAATTCAACATCTGTAACCTTTTCTAATCTCTCCATTGAATGCATTTTTCTATTCCTTGTGTTTGTTTCCAAAATGCATTGTGTCATAATCGTCCATAAACGGAGTCCTTCACCTGACTGCTCATTCCACTAATCTATTTATATTCCCCTTAATTTGTTTGTCATTTCAAAAGTCGACATTTTTACTGGTTGAAGATAGTTCTCTACGTCTGTGCATATGATTTATATCTGTCAAGTGATTAAATACTGACTACATCTTTTGACGTCTTCACCTTGTTCCATCTCTCTCCTTTCTATTGTAAAATTCTCATTGTTCATTATACCAACCTTGCCTGCAATTTTAAACGCACCATTAATATCGGAATCCTAAGCCTAAGTGGGAAACATTTAGTGGAAGTGGTCTGTCAAAGAGCTAGGTTTTATTCAGAAGGAGAAAGTGTTGGAGAAACAAAACATTTTAGAAAAGCAATCATAATGCCCGAAGCCAAATCAGCTGCAGGCATGGTAACCAATTGTAGGAGCAAATGGAAAGACCATGCGGAGCTAATATTCGAAGTAACAGGCGATTTATTAAAACTGGTGCACACCATGAGCTGATCTGCAGAGTGTGACTTTGGTACCATTTTAATATTCTCAGTTTTCAATAGACAATAGGTGCAGGAGTAGGCCATTCGGCCCTTCGAGCCAGCACCGCCATTCAATGTGATAATTGCTGATCATCCCCAATCAGTACCCCGTTCCTGTCTTCTCCCCATTTCCCCTGACTCTGCTATCTTTAAGAGCCCTATCAATCTCTCTCTTGAAAGCATCCAGAGAACCGGCCTCCACCGACCTCTGAGGCAGAGAATTCCACAGACGCACAACTCTCTGTGTGAAAAAGTGTTTCCTTAACGCCATTCTAAATGGCTTATCCCTTATTCTTAAAGTGTGGCCCCTAGTTCTGGACTCCACCATCGGGAACATGTTTCCTGCCTCGTGTCCA
Source organism: Leucoraja erinaceus (assembly GCF_028641065.1). Classification (NCBI taxonomy): domain Eukaryota; kingdom Metazoa; phylum Chordata; class Chondrichthyes; order Rajiformes; family Rajidae; genus Leucoraja; species Leucoraja erinaceus. The sequence goes on from NC_073377.1 coordinate 96,800,691, forward strand.
AACCCTTTATAATCTTATATGTTTCAATAAGATACCCTCTCATCCTTCCAGAGTATTTCCAGAGTATACAAGCCCTGCCACTCCATTCTCTCAGCATATGACAGTCCCGCCATCCCGGGAATTAACCTTGTAAACCTACGCTGCACTCCCTCTATAGCAAGAATGACCTTCCTCAAATTAGGGAACCAAAACAGCACACACTACTCCAGATGTGGTCTCACTAGGGCCCTGTATAACTGCAGAAGGACCTATTTGCTCCTATATTCAACTCCTCTTGTTATGAAGGCCAACATGCCATTCGCTTTCTTCACTGCCTGCTGTACCTGCATGCTTACTTTCATTGACTGATGAACAAGGACCCCCGATCCCATTGTACTTCCCCTTTTCCCAACTTGACACCATTTAGATAACAGGTTTACACAGAAACTTGATTAACAGTAAAATGTCTTGATTACAGAATGGAGCTTACAGAAAGAGATAATTAGGTAACAAGCCAAATATTATCCACAAGTCCAACTTTGTTGACAGTAGATCCAATTTTCTGTTACAATGATGGGTACATGCTATAACATTATCAATGAAATGCCTGAAACTTGGGTGATTCCATATCTCCACTTTTAGGCTTTGTCTGCGGTTCCCTGTCACCACATTAGCGCAATCCACATCCCTATTTACTAGTTATTAACCCTCACTGTTCTTTTTCCAGCAACACCAATAATGGGCAAACAAAGTGGATGATGTACAGAATTAGACCATCGAGGCTGTGTCACCCAATCTGGAACTTGCTCCCCCAACTGTTGCATCTCTCTTTCCTTTATAATCTTACTGAAAATCAAAGCTTTATTCAAACTTTTGGTTATCACCCAAATTCCTTTTTGCCATGACATATTTTTTTATATATGGTTTTATGTTTTTATAAAGGATCAGTGGCATGTTTTCCTTCACACAAAACATGATGAAAATGCAGTATGTTCTTTCAATATGAAACTTTGATTCTGAGTAGGAATTGGTGCCCATTTGCAAAACACTGACTAAAGTTATATATCGTGGGTGAAACAGTGATTTGAAGATATTTACATCCTAATACAAGGCATTGATTCAAATATAGCTTTGACAGATGAATTGAAGAATTTAGTTAATCAATTAAAATATGATGGTCTCAACATGTTCATAGATATTCTTTTCCTTCATCCTGTATGGCGTCCTTTTCATTCATTCATTCATTCATTCAATCATACATTCATTCATTCATCATACATTCATTTCATACATTCATTCATTCATTCATTCATCATTCATTCAATCATCATGCATTCATCATTCATTCATTCATCCATTCATTATCGTTGAAAACATTAGTGACACAGTGGTGCTGGTTTCTGACGGAATGGTGACGAATGGTGACCACACATCCCTGTCCCCCAGTTCCTGCGGACCTCCGCCGCTGGAAGTATAGGTTCTTGGTGTGTGTGCTTTATCATCATTATTACAATGTACAACAGTGATCGTAACTTCTACTGAAGAGTAGATGGCCGTTGGCTCGCTAGAAGCTCATCCGCCCTTTGACAAGTCTTGTTTTTGGTCCTGTTGGGGGTCCATAGTCCCCTCCTCACCTGGAAAACCAGGTGGAGGAGACTGTTTAGTCACCGACTATCCGATTATGGAGCAGGTAGCACAGGATTACATGGTACCTGTGGTGGGGGGAACTCCCCCCAACCTGACCTGAATCTATGAAATGAAATCTTTCATGAATCTATGAAATGAAACGCTCCCAGAGCTCAAGATTCGGAATATCAAATTTCTTTAGAAAATATTTATGCAGATTGATTTTGTTCTGGTTTATGCACGTTTTTGCAGACTGATTCAAAAAACAGAGTATGTCATATTTATTATGAAAATAGTCAATTTAAATGATTTTAAGGCTGTAAAGAAAGAAAAACTGCACCATTTCTCTTGCGTGACCTTGAAGTGCTGGATTTTCCACCAGGTTTATCAAAACAGAGTTGATCATCTGAATCAGAAAATCCTAACCCATTTTTTCAAAAAAAAACTTTAAAATAATGTTACTTTAATTTAAGATCATGTCCTGAGGTAATGTCAAAAAAGGGCAATAAATCTGAATAACCTGTTCATAATAATTATATCAGAGTCACTGTAGTACACTGTGTGCACAACCAGGTCTGTTCACAATGACCTTGAATGGGTTCAGTGAGGTTGGCAGGTTTGTCTTTTCATCCACCATGTAAAACACTTACATTATGGAAGACAGAATATTAAAATAATGTCCTTCTGTGATAAAAGCACACACATTTTAATTAACATCCACCCATTTCTTATATCCATTCTGACAATTTACAATTTCTGACTGATATTTCAAAAGTTATAGCTATTAGCATTTTATTGTTTTTATCCTGCCTAAGATTGCCCTGAAGGCACTTGCCCATTCTTGGATCAGTGCCCTGGGAAAACTCTCTGGTATCTTATTTAAATCGCAGAAGTTCACGTTTGGCCCCAAACACTTGAGAGCCAATAGGCTCCACGAATGAACTAAATGTGTAACTGGTCTGAAGAAGTCTATACATATTTTTAGATCTCCTTTCTCTTCCTCTTTTAAATTTTAACTTTGCATGCATTAACATGCCTTTTCACTTTGCTTTTATTTTGGGTTGTCTTGACTTGTTTTTAGAAGTATCTGTAACATTCTGTGGCCTAGAAATTGAGGAAGACTTGGATGGTAAAGGGTAAGTATCGTGTGTGAAAATCCCTGTGGTTTTAGACCTAGAACATTGATCTTCAAAAGCTCCCACAGAAGTTCACTGGCAGTGACCAGAACAAAATTTGGCTTTTGCTGGTGTTTTAGTAGCCCTCAGGAAACTTGGCTGGGTTCATGAATCAAATTAATCGCTGATGGGGAGCAGATGAGGTGTCATGGTCAATGATGTAGCGATTGGGAATGTCTGCAGTGGGGGTGAAGGTTGGGACAAACCTGCAAAATGAGGACCAGCTCCACTTCCAGGTAATTTCCTTACTGACCTGGCCAGCAGCTGTTCCTCAGGCCTGATTTTCTTGATTGTAGCGCTTCATGTTATGACCGTCTGAAGATAAATGAAGGTGGAGTGGGAATCTCAAGCATGCATCTGGTGTCATGCTTTCACTCTTAAAGACTAATTAGCTGCTTCTGGAGTGAATATAGGATGTTTCTTCCTTGTCTTTACTCGATATGGCAGACATCTCCTTTCCAACCTTGAATTCACGTGTGATTTCTTCTTCTTATCTTGGGGCCTGAGTGGGTTGTACAGCACCAGAAATACTGACAAAGGATAGCAAGTTACCCATGGGAAAGTTTCCCTTCAAGCCACCATCCTGACTTGGAAATATTCCTCTATCATCCCTGGGCCCAAATCCTGTAACTCCCTGCATTGCAACACGGTAGGTGAGTGTCACAAAGACAACAGCAGTTCAATCTGACTAATATCTTCTCTTGAACAATTAGGAATAGGGCAAACAAAATGTCTGAAATCCCTTTATCTTCTGTGAATTAAACATATTAATCTCACAATTGCTGTATTGTTAATTTAACCTGAACTATACAGCCTTCCAGAATTTTGTTCACCCATTGTAATAACCAACTTACTTTTGATATAATCCAACAGTAAGACAATAAATGGTCCTGCATTAAGCCTGAAGTTTTGTTTTTGAAAATTCAAGGACTTGCTTCTAAAAATTGTCTTTGCACCGAGAACAATGGCGTATTGAGGAATAGCTTGAACTGACTGAGCTTTTTCACTTCCATAATATATCGGTAAATTTTTATCTAATGCCTGACGAATGTTAACAAGGCAAAAATGTGCTGTCAGATTTAAAAGCACTACTGATAATAGAATAGCACTTGAGGCTGAAAGATAAATATAACACACAGCAACTGGAGCAGCTGAGTAACCTTTGGACCCATTTGTAAAGTGTTTGACACTCATTAAATGTGTATCTGAGGCCACAGTGCTGGAGATATTTTTAAATTGTAACTAACTTGTACATGAAACATATCAAACTGTTATTCTGCAGCAAAGAACCATTTTATTATCAGCAGTCAAACATTGTTTCAGTGATATTATTATACGAGTCAAGAATTTCCTGTGACTGCTTTCATTGTGGCATTATCTATCCAGACTTCCCCTGAACATTATCTCCCAGTAGATGCAGAGAAACAGTTCTGAGAGTAAACAACCTGGCATCTAATTTCAGCTGTCGATGGTTCCACTGAAGCGCACAGCACATTTTTAAAATGTTTCATCTTGGTTATAATAGAAGCAATCTAGAAAATATTTCATCCTGACCAGTGAGCCTTCAAGTTATCATTAAATCTGAAGAGTGGCAATAATCAGGTACAGTGTTTATACATAATAGTACAAAAGTCTGGGTCGGCACCATTTGTTTTAGTAGGTCAATTGGAACCTCTATTTCCAAAGTGACATCTGACATGCATGGGCAGTATTTGCTACCCGTGTTTTCATGAAATTTGAATAATCATCGATCTAACTTCAACCAGACTTTATCAGACTTTAATGTTATATCTTGCACTAAATGTTGTACCCATTATCATTTATCTGTGTTCAAGAAGGAACTGCAGATGCTGGAAAATCGAAGGTACACAAAATTGCTGGAGAAACTCAGCGGGTGCAGCAGCATCTATGGAGCGAAGGAAATAGGCAACGTTTCGGGACGAAACGTTGCCTATTTCCTTCGCTCCATAGATACTGCTGCACCCGCTGAGTTTCTCCAGCAATTTTGTATACCTATCATTTATCTGTGCACTGTGGGCAGCTTGATTGTATTTATACATGGTCTTTTCTTTAGTTTAGTTTAGTTTAGAGATACACCGTGGAAACAGGCCCTTCGGCCCACTGGGTCCGCGCCGAGCAGCGATTCCCACACATTTACACTATCCTACACCCACGAGGGACAACTTTTACATTTACCAGGCCAATTAACCTACAAACCTGTACGTCTTTGGAATGTGGGAGGAAACCGAAGATCTCAGAAAAAACCCATGCAGGTCATGGGGAGGACGTACAAACTCCGTACAGACAGCACCCGTAATCGGGATCGAACCCGGGTCTCCGGCGCTGCATTCGCTGTAAGGCAGAAACTCTACGGCTGCGCCACAGTGACTGGATAACATGCAAACAAAAGCTTTTCACTGTACCTCGGTACACTTGACAATAATAAATTAAACAAAACTAATTGGGATCATTGCGAACAGAGATTGTAATGCACTTGACTGGAAGAAATGCAAATGAATCCTGCATCACCTGAAAGTGTATTTGAATCAATGGCAGATGAGAAAGGAAGAGATTAAAAGGCAGATGGAGCATCCCCCGTGATTGCACAGGAAAGTGTTGTTGGAAAGCGTGGAGGTACTGGGGGAGAAGGAGCTGTGGGTCAAAGTGTCACGGAACGTGGATCCCTTTGAAATACTGAAAAGATGCAGAAGGGAAAGAATGTGGTGGTGTCATTTCATTGAAGGTGTTCGAAATTATGGAGAATGATCTATTGAATTCAGAGTGGAGGAGTAGATGATGGGGAGAAGGTTGAACTTGTCCTTCAAGGTGGGATGAGAGTAAATGAGAGTAGGAGTCCGTTTAGTGGTGTGAATGTTGGCGGAGAACCATGTATCTGTGATGCAGGAGACACCATGTATGAGGAAAAAGCAAGACATATTGGCAGCACTGGTGTGGAAAGAAGCATTGTCAAAACTGATCCTACACTCCACCATTGCACTCAGACTGAGGCAAATACCACTTCATTATCAGTGGGTAAACATTGACAATAGAGTCAACCTTATTTCAATGAAGGTTGCACAAGGGCATGTTGCTACCAACACCAGACATATTTAAAAATGGTTAGCTGTCAGTACGGTGAAGCTGTGTGACAGCGGGTTGGTACCATTCGGCGCCGCCGTTTAGTCACCTCCGTTTCGGGGTGTTAGGGTTAGGATTAGGGTTAGGGTTAAGGTTAGGGTTAGGGTTAGGGTTAGGGTTAGGGTTAGGGTTAGGGTTAGGGTTAGGATTAGGATTAGGGTTAGGGTTAGGGTTAGTACAAATATTATAAACGGAGGCACCGAAACAGCGGCGCCGTTAAGTACCCAACCCGATTCCATAAAGGATTGATCAGATCAAATCTGTGCAGTCCTTCCACATCTCCTGAAAGTTGGTAAACAATTGAACAGCAGGTTCTCCAAGGACTTCGCCACCCTCAGTGACAGCTGTACACAGCATGTAAATGCTAAACATAAGGATGAATAATTTAGAAACCTATCTGACCGGAAGTGGCGAGAAGATGATCTGTCTCAGCTTCCTTCTGAGTTCCCCACCATCAGGGATGTTAGGCTCAGCTAATTTGATTTACTTCACTTGACATCAAGAAGCTGGTCATGGTCCCAGATATAGTGATAGCTGTGACCAGACTATTCCTTGGCTGCGGCACAGTAAACACTCATTTTTACGGACCTCTTTACTACATATTTTGGTTATAGCGGATGGTGCCGAACTTCACCGCCAGGCCAGATTGCTGCCCACACTTCACCCCCAGACATTTCCAGGCTCGGCTACCGACCTTCACTCCTTGGCTGGACAGACAATAGACAATAGGTGTAGGAGTAGGCAATTCGGCCCTTCGAGCCAACACCGCCATTCACTGTGGTCATGGCTGATCATCCACACTCATTACCCCATTCCTGCTATTTCCCCATATCCCCATGACTCCGCTATCTTTAAGAGCTCTATCCAACTCTCTCTTGAAAGTATACAGAGAATTGGCCTCCACTGTCTTCTGAGGCAGAGAATTCCACAGAGTCACAACCCTCTGTGTGAACATTTTTTTGCTCATCTCCATTCTAAATGGCTTATCCCTTTTTCTTAAATTGTGGCCCCAGGTTCTGGTCTCCCCCAACATCGGGAACATGTTTCCTGCATCTAGCATATCCAAACCCTTAATAATCTTCTATGTTTCACTAAGATTGCCTCTCATCCTAAATTGCAATGTATACAAGCCCAGTCGCTCCATTCTATCAATATTCTATGACTGCCGTCACTGGCCTGCACCGCCTCCCCAGCCACTTCCAGGCCGGGCTGCTGATACCACCCCCAGCCCCCCCAAGCCCCACCCCCCCAGCCCACACCCACCCCCAGCCCCAGCCCACCCCAGCCCACAACCCCCAGCCCCCACCCCCCCCAGCCCACCCCACCCCAACCCACCCCCAGCCCACAACCCACCCCCAGCCCACAACCCCCCCAGCCCACAACCCACCCCCAGCCCCAGCCCACCCCCAGCCCACAAGCCCACAACCCACCCCCACCCCCAGCCCACCCCAGCCCACCACCCCCAGCCCACACCCCCCCCAGCCCACAACCCCCCCACCCCACACCCCACCCCCCGTCCCCACCCACACCCACCCCCACCCCAGCCCACAACAACCACCCCAGCCCCCACCCCCACACCCACACCCACCCCCAGCCCACACCCCCCCAGCCCACCCACACCCCCAGCCCACACGCACCCCCCAGCCCACAACCCACACCCACAACCCACCCCCACCCCCGCCCCACACACACACCCCAGCCCACAACACACCCCCAGCCCACACCACCCCCAGCCAACCCCCACCCCCAGGCACCCCCACAACACACCCCAACCCACCCCCACCCACACGCACCCCCCAGCCCACAACCCACCCCCAGCCCACACCACCCCCAGCCCAGCCCACACACACCCCCCCACAACACACCCACACAACCCACCCCCACAACCCACCCCAGCCCACACCCCACCCCCAACAACCCCCCCAGGCCCACACCCCCAGCCCACACCCCCAGCCCACCCCCCCACCCCCCGTCCCTGCTGACCTTCAGTTCTCGGCTGGACTGCTGACGCCACCCGTGGCACACACAGCTGCCTCGGCTACTTCCAAGTCACGCCTGTCACCACCACCGCCATTGTATTGAGACCTTGGAGCTTTGTACTTTAGGGTAGGTAAGGCTTTGGTTAAAAAAAGGCACCTATGTCAGTGTAGTTCTTGATCAGCCTAAAGTTTATTGTTGGATCTCCGCACATGAAATGCTCTACATTACACTTGGCTATAGCAGGCAGGCAATCAGCATTCCACCCATGGTTCATTATAACAAGGGTTTACTGTACTGTTGGTTTGTACACTAGCACTGGCTGAACTGTTCCAGTAGGGACATGACACCTGACAACGTGGAAAATTGCCCAGGAATGTCCTGTTCACTGAAAGCAGGACAAATACAATCCAGCTCTTTATTGCCCATTCAGATGACTCTCAAACATCAGCAGAGTGCCAATGCTGTCAGGGGGTCTTGATGTCAACGCTCCAATAACCTGCTCGCTGATGTCCAGTTTAGTTATTCAGTTCCGGAATTCATAATCGCCTTTGAACAAACATAGAAAAAGAGCTGAATACCAGAGATAAGATGAGCATGACTACCCTCAACACCAAGGCAGCATTTCACTGAGTGTGGCATCAAGAAGCCCTAATAATACTCTTGAGTTTACATGTTAAGTCCATAAACTGTAGTTGCAAACTAAATACCAGTGACCCTGCTACATTGTTGAAAGCTGCCACACCAGTTTGACTCTCAGGGAACAAACATTACATAGAAACATAGAAACATTACAACATCACAACCCAGATTACAACAGTGATTGTTGGTCAGGGAAGGTCAGTCTGAAGAAGGGTTTTGGTCCGAATCGTTGCCTATTTCCTTCGCTCCATAGATGCTGCTGAACCCGCTGAGTTTCTGCAGCATTTTTGTGTACTTACAACAGTGATTGTTGGATTTAATCACCAGATTACCGGTAATTACTAGTGAAGGTTCTGTACTTGACAAGTAGCCGGCAAAGCTGAGTTGTCCCATAGCATATATAACCTGGTGAAGCATTTTAAATATAGACACAAAAAGCTGGAGTAACTCAGCGGGACAGGCAGCATCTCTGGAGAGCATTTTAAATGATAATATATTTTTTTAAAGTCTATCTTGGGCAAATAACAATATTTTAAAAAAAGATTGTACTGCATATGAGGTTTTAAATAGTCTTGATGGTTTTAAAAAGGACACTGTTAAAAAGACTGGCATGGCATTTTCCTGGATTGTATTTGCCAAATGGATATCAATGTGTTAACTGGAATGTTTTTGACCTGGGCGCGATGTGGCAAAATTCCAGCTAATGTCAAGAACAGTCGCCTGCAGCTCCACAGCAGCAAACAAATCCATCCTGCCGGTCTCATTCGTATGTACAGGCTGTACATACTGTATGTCAGGCGTTTGTAACTTGAGAACACCTTGAGCACATGAAATAGAGTACATCGCAGGTTCATGCTTTGAATATTAAATCACCCAGGCCTTCTGCAATATTTGCATGCAGGAGGAATACCACACAAATAGCGAACGTGGACTCTGTGCTTGCAGAGCTTGTGTTCACCTATGGTCTGGACCTCTGCAGCATGCATCTTATTTGTCACCCTTTCTAATTTCTCCATTACCTAGTTCTCAATTGCATTCTGCTGCTGCAAGCAAGAATTTCATTGTTCCATTCCTGTACACATGACAATTAAACACCCTTGACTCCCTTGACTCTTGACATTTGAAACAAAAACTGAAACTTTAAAATATTCAACAGGTCAGGAAGCATCAGTGAAAAGGTAGCTGAGTTAACCTTTCAACTGGAAGATCCTTCATCTGAATTGTGCAGAGCTAAACTTTGTTAGCAATTGACGTTTTCTTTTCACCTTCAACCATTGCTTGTGAAGAGAAAAATAAATACCAAGGAGTGTGTACCAGGCAGCCAGAATCTATTTGTGGAGTTTGGTGGATTCTAAGTATCAAACCAATAAATGTATAAACGGTGTGGGAACTTCTCGGTAAAGTTGCCTTCACTGAAGATTGTGCGGGATAGATCTTGAGATTCTATTTAAAGAGGACACGGGTAAATGTTTGAAAGATCATGGCATTGAGGGCAATAGGAATCTAATAAATAATAAGAGTGTCAGATCAACCACAGTGTACATGAAGAGCTGAGTAGCTTACTCCTGCTCAATCTTTCTAAAATTCCTATTACACTGAGATGCTCAGGCAAGGGGACGTTGGAACACATCCCGAGCTGCTGCCCAAAGGCTCTTGGGCAGGGCCGGTAGACCTGGCATCATGACCAGGTTCTTATACCCTTTGCAGAAGCCATCTGCATGGGGATCAGCAGCTGCAGACGAGCACGGCCCACTGCCCAGATGATCACCTTCGTGAAGGCCGGAGTGCAGCTGCCAAGAACCACAGCGGCCGGGAATCCATCAGGAATCCTGGCGATTGCCCAGGACTGGCAGCTTTCTGTAGACCTGGTGAAACAGCTGAAGTTCCCACAGCACATTGCCACGACCACCCTGAGGCCAGATATCTTGAGGGGATCTTATAGAAACTTACAAAATTCTTAAGGGGTTGGACAGGCTCGATGCAGGAAGATTGCTCCCGATGTTGGGGAAGTCCAGGACAAGGGGTCACAGCTTAAGGATAAGGGGGAAATCCTTTAAAACCGAGATGAGAAGAACTTTTTTCACACAGAGAGTGGTGAATCTCTGGAACTCTCTGTCAAGAGGGTAGTTGAGGCCAGTTCATTGGGTATATTTAAGAGGGAGTTAGATGTAGCCCTTGTGGCTAAGGGGGTCAGAGGGTATGGAGAGAAGGCAGGTACGGGATACTGAGTTGGATGAACAGCCATGATCATATTGAATGGCGGTGCGGGCTCGAAGGGCCGAATGGCCTACTCCTGCACCTAATTTCTATGTTTCTATGTTTCTATATCCTCCTGGTCTCAGAGGCGACCAAAAACATTGTCTTGTTGCAACTGACAGTGTCATGGGAGGACCGTCTGGAGGAGGCCCACGAGAGGAAGATGACCAAGCATGAAGAACTGATCATAGACTGCCGCAAGCAGGGCTGGAAGGCAAGGTGTATGCCCATCGAGTTTGACTGCAGAGGTTTTGCAGGGCAATCGCTCTACAACGCCTTGAGTGCACTGGGCATCAACAAAAGGGAGAGGAGAAGAGCCATCAAGAACACCACAGAGGCAGCAGAGAAAGCCTCAAGATGGCTCTGAATCAAGAGAGGAGGTCCATGGGGTGGTGCGAATGCCACTTGAACAAGTCGTGGCCTGATCAACCACGGCTGGGTCGCCTGGGTGAGGGTGTCTGATGTTGAAAGACCCGAAACACCCAATGACCCCAGGTTACATCACTGATGATGTGTTCAGGAGCATCAATAGATTTTTATCAAGATGATATTTGTTTACTTTTTTTTTGATACACTGGTATTTAGTTGGAGTACAATGACTTTTGTAATGACTCCTACTGAATAATTCCAGAAAAAAACAATTCACATTTTAGATCTGTTTCAGAACCATTGGCTTCTAGCATCTACAAATTATTTCTTACAAAAGTGTTTAGTTTATAAAAGTGATTTTTTAACTGAGTTATACAGCAGATACCAATTCAACATTCAGGCCAGTGACAACTATAAGTTTAGTGAGACCAAATTATAACATCAGGTAAAAACTGTCACCGTGAAACGACGAGCACCATGTGGCATGGTAGTGCGTAGGTATTTTTACTATGCAAATAAACTCTAAAAACTCGATTGCCAAACAATTTATTTGTCCAGTTGGGGACTAAAAATGATCAAAAGAATCATGCAATGTTTCTTTAGTGAACAACAGCAACAATTATTACCATTATATGGCACCTTTACAATAGCAAGACATCCTAAGGAATGTTATGCAAAATAACTTGACACCAAATCACAAATACGTTGGCATGGATGACCAAAAACGTGATGAGTGAGAGCTCTCACCCCAAAATTTTAAAGAGGAAAGAGAAGCAGAGAAACAATGTTTATGAAGAGAGACCTGGAGGTACAGATACATAGTTCCATGAAAGTGGTGCCATGTAGACAAGGTGGTGAGGAATATATTTTGAATGCTTGCCTTAATTGGCCAGGACACATTACAGTATTTGGGACATCATGTTACAACTGTACAAGTCATTGGTAGGACTGCACTTGGAGTATTGATTGCAGTTCTGGCCATCCAGGTATAGGAAAAATGTAATTAAGCTGGAAAGGTTACAGAAAAGATTCACATGGATATTTTCAGAACTCTAGGGCTTGAGATTTTCAGTGGCTGAATAGACTGGGATTTTTTTTCCTGGAGTGTAGGACTTTGAGGGGTGACCATATGGAGTTATGTAAAACCATGAAGGGTATAGACAAGATGGATGGTCATAGTCTTGCTCCCATGGTAGGGGAGTTTAAATCTAGAGAGCAAAGATTTAAGGTGAGAGGGAAAAGATTTAAAATGGACCTGAGGGGCAACTTTTTCACATCAAAGATGGTGAGTAAATTAAAAGACCTGCCAGAGGAAGATGTAGAGATGAGTATAATTACAATGTTTAAAATACATTTAGACAGACACATGGAAAAGTTTAGAGAGATATGGGCCAGTTGCAGGCAAATGGGAATAGTTCAGATAGACATTTTAGTTAGAATGGATGAGTTGCAAGAAGGGCATGTGCTGTATAAATCTCCGACTCTAATTCCAGCGTTTAGCAGTTTGGCATCTGGAGACATGGCCACCAATGCTTGATTGATTCAGTCTGGGAATAATTGGGAGGCCACAACTGGAGGAGCCTCTGTATCTTGAGGGGTTGTAGGTTTTCAGTTTAGTTTATTGTCACGTGTACTGAGGTACAGTGAAAAGCTTTTGTTGTGTGTTAACCAATCAGCAGAAACACAATATATGATCACAATCGAGCCATTTACAGTGTATAGACACATGATAAGGTATAACGTTTAGTGCAAGGTAAAGCCAGCAAAGTCCGATCAAGGATGAGCGAATATATCAGGATTGTGAGTTGTTTGGTTCAGTTTCAGGGAGCTGCGGGAGAGGAATGGAGCCAATGGCTAGAGAAATAGTCAAACATGCCAGAATCCATTTCAATTTCATTGTCAGATGATTGCTAACAGTCAAAATGTATTTAGCAAACACATTTTCATGATGATAGGACTTTTTTTTTAATGTGCTTCTAATATTTGCAGATTTTAATTGATGACATGCAAGTTGTTTTGCTGGTTTAATATATGGTCCATATTGAGTCATCCATATCTGAATTCCTATGTTTGTGTGGACCCAGATCCGGGTAATTCTGGCAGGCGTTCACAATAATAGCTCTGCTCAGCCATGCGTGACATAAAAAACATTCAATCCCTTGTTCAGTGCCAAAAGAACATTCTTCATTGAGTTAACACAACCACCAAATGTTTCAGATGTGATTGCTTTAAAATTAATATCCCTGCCTGGCAGCTTCAGAGATAGGAACGGTAGGAGCACGGCGTAAAAGGTGGAGGGAATAATCGGCCTTGGTGTCAGCATGTCAGCAAGAGGCCAAGAGAGGTTTGAATGCAAGGGTGGCAATTCAAACTGTAGAGTGACACAAATCTGCAAAGCAAAAGAAAATACCAAACTGCACAAGAACATCTTGAGAGTTAAAGGCTTGCTGCATTTTCACTTGAGTGAATCCACATTCATGTGAACTTCATTTTAGAATTGAAACCAAACAGTTTAAAGCAAATCTATTATATATGAACGCAAGAGAATTATAACAGGAACACATGCATTTTCCTGTCATTAGATGGGTCTTGACCCGAATTTTCACCCATTCCTTTTCTCCAGAGATGCTCCTGCTGACTTACTCCAGCATTTTGTGTCTTTCTTCAGTGTAAACCAACATCTGCAGTTCCTTCCTAATCTTACATAAGATTGCTATTCATCGACTACAAATCGATGTTCAATATAATCACCCCTCCATACTCATCACCAAGCTCCAGTAATGGGGCCTCTCAACCTTCCTTTGCAACTGGATCCTAGATTACCTCATTGTCTGACCTCAATCAATGCAGATTGGTAACAACATCTTCCCCTCATTGACCACCAACATGTACACTTCAAGGCTGTGCTCTTGGCCCCCTGCTCCACTCTCTTTTCACCCAAGACTGTCTGACTAGGCACAGGTCCAATGCCATCTACAAATTTGCTGACAACACCACTGTTGCTAGCTGAAACACCCTCCCATTGGTACGGAGCTTTTGCATGTCTCAGCTTGAAATTGTGCAATTTGGTGCATACTGTAGCAAGTCTTTTAACTTACACTTGAATGCAATATTTATGCTTTAAATTGGATTAGCTATAAGGTTAGGCTAAATTACATTCCTAATTACATTCCACAGTAGAGCCAGACTCTGATCAACAGGTGCAGCACATGAATGCTCTTAGTATATTCATGTATGGAAATCAGATTATAATCAAGCACTTGGCCCATGTTGACCAACCTGGTTCTCACTGCACACCTGGTACTACTCCTGACCCTGACTCCAGTTGTATACCTTCTCTCATTCCTGACCCAGAGTCCAGCCTTACACCTGGTCTCCTATTCTACCCTGATCATAGCTGCTTACCTGCTTAGGTTCCCAGTGCTGAACACTCCCATTGTCCCAGCTTTGACAGCACACCTAGTACTATTCCAGACCTTGACTCTGGATTCACACTTGGCCTTACTCCTAGCCCCTCTGCACTGGCCCACACATAAAGCCCCATATCTGACCCCCTGGACTTAACCTATTATGTTCAAGTTCCCATGTGCTTATCTAATACGGTAATCTTTTATGGGGCACTTCACAGACCAAATTTTGTATAACCATTGGGTTCCTTGTTATCTAACATGCTAGTTACTTTGTCAAAGAAGTCATCAATTGGTTGAACACAATTTCTCATCCATAAAATTATACTCACTCAGCTGTATGTTTTCTGTTATTGTTTCCTTCATTTTCCTAACAAACTGTCCTGAAGTCATTTCTGCCGCCAATATATTCAGTATTTTGCTGTCTCCCTCTCAGCTGGGACTTTTCCGAAATGCTAAATCCAATAACTATATATTTAAGCAATATTATTCTATTAAATGTGATCTTGAGAGTACATAATATTTTCTGTGGTATTCATAACACAACAATGATAAAAAGATCTTTGTTTTGATTTCACCTACCAACATGCATACATTATTATATTACAGTTAATACGTGCCGAGGGCAAATTTTTGTTCCATTGCTTCAATTACATTGAAGTGATTGAAATCCAAGTGAAGTATAAATGGCATCAGAAAATAAAAATCTCCGCAATGGGTGATATTCATTATGTGGTTGGTTGCAGTCAGTATCAGCACAATTACCATATTAAACTTCGAATCTTCCAATGTCCTGGTTCAAGCTAAAACTAAAGACAAATAATAACCTCCTCATACATGCCCCAGCAAGTATCTCTGTCACTCCTTTAAAATATGCCCCTTCGTTGAACAAGCTCTTATCTGCGGAGCCTGTCATCCCTCGTTGGGGACCCCGGAGTAGAGCTCCGACCGCCAGCCCGCCAGCCCTACAACACCTTGAAGCCATGGTCTGCGGTGCTTCTAGCCGCGATGCGGCAGGGACTTAGATTTTCGACCGCCGGCCTGCGACCTACGTCATCTTGAAGCCGCGGTCTGCGGTAGGCAAGCTCCGATTCGGGACTTACCTTGCCTGTATATCTGGCCACCCGCAGTAGAGACTGCAGAGGTTTGTGGTCCCGACCACTGGGAAAAATTGAGGAGGACTGACTGAACTTTCTGCCTTCCACCACAGTGATGAATGATGTGGTGGATGTTTTGTGTTAACTTTCTATTGTGTACTGTGTGTTATTTTTTAATGTACCGCTGCTGGCAAGTTTATTTCACTGCACTTCATTGTGTATGTAATGAATAAATCTGACTATTGACTATTGACTATTGACATCTGAATCTGTTTCCATCTGATCCTTGAGGATGCTCATCTACGTGCTCAATTAATAAAACAACGAGATTGGGGATATTTCTATTCACCCTGTCAATGGAATTTGGTGAGGGGGGGGGGGGTTAGAAATAGTCAGTGAGTTAAACAAACATAATAGTTGAGTGGCAAATGACAATAGTGCTACCTTCCCAATATTTAACTGATGGAAATAACGGGTTATTGGGGCTGTATGTTGTGACAGACAGCCTGACACCTTGCATGTCATTTTAATATTATACTTATCCCATCCCCCTGGATATTCCGGATTAATAAATTAAGGTTTTGTCAACTAATTACAAATCAGGCTAATTACAAATCAATAACATTAGCCAACTCTGGAACACGAAGCGCTGAGCATTGGGATCCAGACATCACGGACAACTGGCCTCAGTTCCCCGTTCACATCTGGCAGTGCCCTCTGTATGAACCAGAGGCCACAGAGCCTGTGGAGAGGGTGGTGGGTGTATGGAACAAGCTGCCAGAGGAGTTATTTGAGGCAGGTACTATCCCAACATTTATGAAACAGTTACTAATACATGGATTGGACAGGTTTGGAGGGATATGGGCCAAAAGCAGGTAGTGTGGCTGGGACATGTTGGCAGGTGTGGGCAAGTTGCGCCGAAGGACCTGTTTTCACACTGTATCACTCTATAACTACATTATACTTCCACAATGCATGAATGCTTCAAAATCAAGTGGTCGAGTTTTATTGCCATATACTCAAGCATAGAAACATAGAACATAGCTGCAGGAATAGGCTATTCGGCCTTTCGAGCCAGCACTGCCATTCAATATGATCATGGCTGTTCATCTAAAATCAGTACCTCTTTCCTGTTTTTGCCCCATATCCCTTGATTTCGCTAGCCCCAAGAGCTAAATATAACTCTCTTGAAAACATCCAGTGAATTGGCCTCCACTGCCTTCTGTGGCAGAGAATTCCACAGATTCACGACTCTCTGCGTGAAGAAAGTTTGTCCTCATCTCAGTCCTAACTGGCCTACCCCTTATTCTTAAACTGTGACCACTGCAGAGCGTGCAAAATTTGTGATCAGCGTGAGAGGTGAGAATTTGGCCAAATGCATGATTCTCATGCTCAATGCGTGAGAGTTGGCTGCCCTGAGAAAGGTAAACACTTGTTTGAGTGTTGCTGCAACAACAATCTCTCATTCATCATCAGAATGGCCAAGGAATTAATTGTGGACTTTAGAAAGGGGAGGTCAGAAGAACAAGCACCAGTTTTCATTCGCGGTTCGTGGTGGAGAGAATTACCAGCTTCAAACCAGCTTCAAATTCCTAGGCATTGGAGCGAAGGAAATAGGCATCTTGGATGACCTGTCTTGGGCCCATCATGAAGAGGGTACACCAGCACCTCCACTTTCTTTGAAGTGTAAAAAGATTTCACATGTTACCATATGCTAACAGACTTCTGCAGGTGTACTGTGGAAAGTATCTTGCTTGGTTGCATCAAGGCCTAGTAATACAATTCCAAGGCATATGAATGCAAGAAGCTTCAGGCGCTAGTGGACCCAGTCTGGTCCATTACGGGCATCACACTTTCATCATTGCAAGCATCTAGATGAGGCACTGTCCCAAGTCTGTATCTCATCATCAATGGTCACTCGAAACGAGTATGACTGTCCACTCCTGAGGACGCCTGTGCATGACTTTGTTTAACGAGCGGAGACTGGTGCACAGACAGCCACCACATGGCCCTAGACAGATCTGGGTCAGGATCCAGCGGCATGGAGTCCAAGATGATCGGGAACCCTTTTCTGCTGCACCCTTCATCCGCCTTCCCAGCCGTTGTGACGCTCCATTAAAGTCAGACATTATCCTCCTCTTGTTCCACCATTGAGGTCTTGGTTGGATTGCTCTTTGTCAGGGACCTCCCCTTTGACCTTATCGCCGTGGATGGCCCTACCAGGAGCACAGCTCCAGACGGCATCGCTCTCAGGTTCTCAGGACCACACAAGCTTCTCCACCACGACAAGGTGACAATCCAGTATCTATCATTAAGGATTCCCACCATACGGGCCATGCCCTCTTCTTGCTGCTGAAAATGTTCAGGAGAAGCATGAAGTTCAACCAGACTAAGGAACAGCTACTTTCCTCCAACCATCGGATCCCAAAAGTACCTGCACAACCTTAATCCTACCTTGGCAATGGAACTTTGCATACTTCCTTTTGCACTACCACGGAATTGTTGTCTAATTGTACTTTGCACTGTCGTATTTTATATGCAATCGGTTTATTTTTTAATTGTCTTACGGAATTTGTGTAATGCCCGTATAATTTATGTTTGGTGTGTTGTCTGAGTTTATGTGCTATGAGGCCTTTGTAGGCAAGATTTTCATTGTACCTGTAACTCACCATACTTGTGCATATGATAATAAACTCAATTTGACTTGACTTGACTATTCAATCAATTCACAGAGAGACACAGTGGCATAGCCTGTAGGGCCACCAGTAGACACCAGCCTCATGATGTCAGAGACCTGGGTTCAATCCTGACCTCGAATGCTGTCTGTGTGGAGTTTGCATGCTCTCCCTGGACTATGTGGGTTGCTTTGGGGGCTTTGATTTTCTCCCGCACCCCCTAGACGTATAGATTGGTTGATTGTAAATTGTAGGCGAGTGTGTAGGTGAATGGTAAAATTTGAGGGGAAATTGACGAGAATTGGCGGGGAGTAAAAACAGGATTAATGCAGGATTAATGTAAACTAGACTAAGTGGGACCCGTTGGGTCTCTGTCACACGGGAGACCTGGTCCCCCAACGCAACCCATTCCCCAACGCAATATTCCACCACTCACCCATAGCCCCTAACTGCACAGGCACTCCCCTTCCCATCATCCCCGAGCACTCCCCCTCCCCTCATCCCCGAGCACTCCCCCTCTTCTTCATGTGTGAGGAGGGGAGGGGGTGAGTGGAGTGGGGTGTGTGGCGGGGGGGGGGGGGGGGGGGGGTGGAGGGAAGGAATGGTGTGTGTGGACGGGGAGGTGTAGGAGAGGGTGGTGTTTGGGAGGGGGGGTGTGTGGCGGGGGGGGGGGGGGGGGGGGGGGGGGGGTGTCGGGAGGAGGTTTGGGTGGTGTTGTGTAGGAGGGGTTTGTGGGTCGGGAAGGGATTGTAGAGGTGGGGGGGTTGTGGGGGGGAGAGGGGTGGGGGGCCGTGTGGGGGGGGCCGTTGTGGGGGGAGGGGTGTGTGGGAGAGGGATGTGTGTGGGAAGGAGGGGTGTGTGGGGGGCATTGTGGGGGGAGGGGTGTATGGGCGAGGGGGGAGGGGTGTGGGGGCAGGGGGGGGGAGAGAGCTTGGAGAAAAGACGGGGGCAGTGCCATGGGGGAGAGTGCGGTATCACGGGAGAGGGGGGCAGGAGCCAGCGAGGGGGACCAGAGGGGAAGGGATTGGCAGTGCGATGGGGACTCTCAGCGGCCGCTGGTCGCTGGTTGTTCTCCTCCGCTGGGATCAGGTTCTCCAACTCCACGCTGGGCTGGGTTGGGCAACCCAGAGCCTCCCGCAGCTCCAGTAAAGATGGCGCAGGAGGGGGTGGACCATCCTGCGGAGTGACAGGAAAAAAGACCAATCCACGCGGCGCTGACTGGCAGGAGAGGCAATCGATCTGCGCACGCGTGGTTTTTTAAGATTTTTAAACCACGCCAACTCTTACCAGCTTCCACTGATCAGAACAAAACTTGGTACAATCGCAGCAAAGGAGAACGATGAGTAAGCTGGCGAAAAATCGTAGAGATATCGTATACCGTTTTTGCACAAATAGAATAACTGCCCAAACCAGAAGATAACAAGATCAGAGTTTTAGTTATAGGGAGGTTTCACGGCAGTCGGGCCATGACCCATGACCCGTACTGTTGCCACGCTACGCCAAGTGGAGTACACGCGATGAACTGCAGGTAAGCACTGACCATTGTTTCCAGCGTAGCGGGCCCGTTAAAACCCACCGAAATTGTCAATTTTTGTGCTGTGAATAATTATGGAAATCGGGATAAGTGTGTGAGACATTTAGCCTACTTCAGAATTCCTAAAGTGAGGAGAAATGACGGTAGATAGAAGCGGGAACTGAAGGGACAACAACAGCCAAAGTGCTTGGCGAACATTGGCCGTTTGCTCACTGCATTTCATCAACAGTAAGGCATTATTTATGTTTTTTCGTGACTCCTTTGGCATCTAAAAAGTTTCAGAAGTGATAAATCTGGCTGTAAAATTTTAAAATCGCCCATGGTTCTCAAGTGGGTTTTTACATACAAAAAGAAAACGCCTCTGAAGCAAAATTTACAGACAGATTTATCACTTCTGAGACTTTTTAGATACCAAAGGAATCAAGAAAAACCAGAAATAATGCCTTACTGTTGATTCAATGCAGTGAGCAAACTCGATAATTCCCAATATTTTCAATTTCGATATCTGCACGGCCAATGTTCGCCAGGCACTTTAGCTGTTTTTGTCCCTTCAGCTCTCGCTCTTTACATAGAAACATAGAAACATAGAAAATAGTTGCAGGAGTAGGCTATTCGGCCCTTCGAGCCTGCACCGCCATTCAATATGATCATGGCTGATCATCCAACTCAGAATCCTGTACCTGCCTTCTCCCCATACCCCCTGATCCCTTTAGCCACAAGGGCCACATCTAACTCCCTCTTAAATATAGCCAATGAACTGGCCTCAACTACCTTCTGTGGCAGAGAATTCCAGAGATTCACCACTCTCTGTGTGAAAAATCTTTTTCTCATCTCGGTCCTAAAAGATTTCCCCCTTATCCTTAAACTGTGATCCCTTGTTCTGGACTTCCACAACATCGGGAACAATCTTCCTACATCTAGCCTGTCCAACCCCTTAAGAATTTTGTACTTTTCTATAAGATCCCCCCTCAATCTTTACCTTCATTTCACTTCACGTTTGGAATTCTGAAGTTGGGTACATGTCTCTCACACTTACCCCGACTTCCACAATTTTTTTCAGCGCAAAAAATTCAACGTTTTGGTGGTTTTTAACAGGTAGGAAAGTACGCGTTTCTAGCATTAATAACATATACCGGAAGTTACGGATGTCCTCCAGATTAATTGAGCGGCTCCGTGCGTCAAGCCCTATGACCCAGTGACATTAAGTGCAATCCCCCTATGTATAGATAGAAGATAAATGGGTGGTTAATGGTCAGTTTGGTGTAGGTGGATTGAAAGACCTGCTTTTGTGCTGTAACTCTCATTGACTCTATCAAACAGGTTTAGCTGTGGGTCATTTGGAAGCACTCTTGACTTGAGTACAAAAATTGTGTGTTCAAGTCCCATTGGAAAGCATAGCTATCTAGGCTGACATTTAGGTGCCCTGCTGAGGTGATGCAGTCTTTTGAATGAGATGCTAAATCTTTCAGCATCCTGAGGGGAATGTAAAAAATTCCCACAACCTCAGTATCGATTGGCAAACATTCTCTGTATCGGCGAACATTCATGCTTTCATCAGCATTAACTCACCTCCGAACTCTGAAAATTCTGTCCACCATCAACAAGGTCAGGAGTGTGATGGAACACTCTCCACTTGACTTCATAAGTGCAGCTTCAACAACATTCAACAAGAAGCTCAACAACACAGCAATCAACATGCCTCCACAGTCATTCTTCATCAATGCCACTGCAAAGCTGCATCAAAGAAGAATTTCATTGCTCTGTTTAGTTTAGTTTAGTTTAGTTTAGAGGTACAGTGCGGAAACAGGCCCTTCGGCTCACCAAGTCAGCACCGACCAGCGATCCCCAAACACTGGCACTATCCTACACACTATGCACAATTTAAAATGTTTTACCAATTCACCTACAAACATGTAAGTTTTTAGAGTGTGGGAGGAAACCGGAGCACCTGGGGAAAACCCACTCGGTCACGGGGAGAACGTACAAAATCCGTGCAGACAGCACCCATAGTCTGGATCAAACTCAGCTCTCTGGCACTGTAAGGCAGCATCTCTACTACTGCTCCACCGTGCCACCCAATTCTGGTTCAGATCCAGTGCATTTGACACATAAACATTGTTGACTCTTGAACTCACTCCCCCACCAATGCACAATAACAACAGTGAGCATCATCTACTGATGCATTGCGACAACTCACCAAGATTCATGAGGCAGCACCTTCAACACTCACAATCTCTACCACCCTAAAGGCCAAGGGTAACAACAGCATAGGGAGGCCAACAGCTGGAACTTGCTTTCCAAGCCACACTCCATCCATCTTGGAAATGTATCACCATTTCTACACTGTCACGTGACCAACATCCTGGACCTCCTCCCTCATGGCATTCTGGTTTTACCCAGACCTCAAGGACTACAGAAGTTCAAAAAGGCAGCTCACCATCATCTTCTCAAGTGTAGTTAGGGATGAGCAATGAATTGTTGGCTAAGCCTGTGAACCAAACATCCATTGAATGAAGGAAAAAATAACATATGTACACGCCGTTACTTTGGAAAACCACAGCCTATAAATTCTTTGCCATTGCTTCCTGGGGTTAAAATGGTGTTTTGAAAAGCTACAAAAAAAATAACAAAACTTGTAAGTGGCAGTTTCATAAAGTTCCTGTATTAATAGCACTTTCTCTCCCAGTTCAGACCTCAAGAAATGTCCATAGAAAAGTGACAGCACTATGCTGTTCCTGTACCTTCTTCCCGATGGTAGTAGTGAGAAGAGGGTGTAGCCAGGTTGGAGTATGTCGTTGATCTCATTAGCTGTCTGCTTGAGGCATTTGAAAGCCTGCACTACATCCCAATGCATTCAGCTACTAGGGCATGTTAGCATGAAATGAGTGGCTGCTCTGCTGATGGGAGGGGGGTGGCGTTGTCCTCCAGAAGAACCTATAGAACAGGGCTACAGAACAGCATGTGCAAGAGAAGAGTCCTGGTGCAATGGGCAGTCAGGTAGGGTTGTGGTTCGGGTTGTACAGGATGGTTCAAGAATCTAGATGGTTGATGAGAAGAAGCTGCTCTTGAACCTGGAGGGAATGTTTGTTCGATTCATGCACCTTCTTCCCGAGGTAGCAGCAAGAAGAGGGTGTAGCCATGGTGGAGTGTGTCTTTAATGTAATGAGCAGTCTTCTTGAGGCATTTGGTAACCCTGCACTACAGCCCAATGCTCCTTCCAGATTTAAATCAAGATGATAAATCAAGCATTTATCAAGAATGGACGTTCCCAAGTTATTTGTGGATGTCTTCTTGAACTCTGCAAAGCAGCAGTGAGCAGCAACATACCATGTGTGCAAGAGAGGGCCTGAAATGTTCTTGTGGCAAGACTTCTGAGAGTGAGGCAGACCCTGACTTTGACCTTGAGAACAGTGCAGGCACCTGTGTTTGCCCA
This sequence comes from Leucoraja erinaceus, assembly GCF_028641065.1. Lineage (NCBI taxonomy): Eukaryota > Metazoa > Chordata > Chondrichthyes > Rajiformes > Rajidae > Leucoraja > Leucoraja erinaceus. The sequence continues at coordinate 96,823,999 of NC_073377.1, forward strand.
GCAAACAAACCAAAGTTCCTGCACTGTTCCCAATGTCAAGGTCACCCTCACTCTCAGAGACCTGCCTCGGGATCTCTGCAGGCTGTCTCTGATGATGTACTGCACAGAGGATATTGTTGATGCTGACAACTTCGGTAGAAGTTGTGAAAACTTTTCCCAATAAAGTGGGACCTTTATTTAGAGTCATACAACGCAGGAAAAGGCTCTTCGTGGCAACGTGTCCTTGCTGACAAGATTGCCCCATCCAAGCTTGGCCTATTTGCCTGCAATTGGTCCATTTCCCTCTAAACATTTCATGTCCAAGTGCAGTTTAAAAGCTGTTATAGTACCTGCCTCAACAATCTCCTCTGGCAACTTGTTCCATATACTCACCACCCTCTGATAAATATTATGCTAAAAGGAGCATGTGTTCACAGAGGGCACTCCTGCCCTGATAACAGCTTCCTCACAAATTTGTTTGTTGTCATTTGAATCCCAGAAGTTCAAACAAAATTTGGTTCCTGCAGTCATACAAACACGAAGAACAAGACACAACACAATTTACACAAACATCCATCACAGCGAATCTCCTCCTCACTGTGATGGAAGGCAAAGACTTATCTCTCCCCTGCACTCCCCATTCTCCTCCCGATGTTAAAGTCAAAGCCCCCGGCTGGCGATGGTAAATAAGTCCCGCGGCCATTAAAGCCCCGCCGGGCGATGCAAGGCCACGCTCCGGGTCTTGATGTTGGAGCCCCCGGCGGGCGCTGGCAAGTCCCGCGGCAATTTGAATCCGCGCCGGGCGATGTAAGGCCCCACCCCACGTCATCCTCAACCCCGCAACTCGGGCGGGAGAAGTCGCCATTGTGGAAGCTCTGAAAAGCGATCTCCCTCCTAACTTCCTCCTAAGTTTGCCACCTCTTTTGTCAGGTATCTCTCTTGGGTTTTTGCAACATTTCTCCCTGCATTTCTGGACAATTACTTTAGGTGGAAACCTGCGGAAACCACCTCAGGATGTGGCGAGCAGACATCTGGTTTGGGTCAGTCTACATGGAGATAGTTTAGTACAAAGTGGTGCTGCAACTGCCTTTGGCTGCATGGAACTGGCCCTTTAAACGAGGTCAGTGCAAACCTTAGGCATTCTTAAAAGATTGCTATTTTGTGCCAGTCCATTGTGGTTAAAAACTTGCCATGAACACATTTTGGGTATTGCATAATAGCAGATGTTGGGCAATGGATAAACAGCATCAGAGTACACATTTTCACCACCTCCAACGGGATCCCACTACTGGCCACATCTTCCCATCTCCTCCCCTTTCTGCTTTCCGCAGAGACCATTAGCTCCGTAATTCCCTGGTCAATTTGTCCCTTCCCACCCAAACCACCCCCCTCCCCGGGTACGTTCCCCTGCAGGAAATACAACACTTGTCCCTTTACCTCCCCCCTCGACTCCATCCAAGGACACAAACAGTCTTTCCAGGTGTGGCAGAGGTTCACTTGCACCTCCTCGAACCTCATTTACTGTACCCGCTGTTCCAGGTGTCAACTTCTCTACATCGGCGAGACCAAGCGCAGGCTCGGCGATCGTTTCGCTGAACACCTCTGCTCAGTCCGTCTTAACCAACCTGATCGCCCGGTTGCTCAGCACTTCAACTCCTCCTCCCATTCCCAATCTGACCTTTCTCTCCTGGGCCTCCTCCATTGCCACAGTGAGGCCCAGCGCGAATTGGAGGAACAGCACCTCATATTTCGCTTGGGTAGTTTACACCCCAGCGGTATGAACATTGATTTCTCTAATTTTAGATAGCCCTTGCTTTTTCCCTCCTCCCCTTCCACTTCCCAGTTCTCCCACAAATCCTACTGTCTCCGCCTACTTCCTTTCTCCCCCCCCGACATCAATCTGAAGAAGGCTCTCGACCCAAAACGTCGCCAAATCCTTCTCTCCATGGATGCTGCCTCACCCGCTGAGTTTCTCCAGCATTTTTTGTCTACGTCAGAGTACACATTTTCATATCAAGATGTTGAGTCTGTGACCAGATGTTTGCACCACCAAGAGGAAGGAGTTTTTGACTGTGCCCTCTTTGTGTTTTGCAATTAAGATCTCGAACAACTTAAGTCACAGCAGTTATTACACATGGTCACTTTATGAAGTTGGCATTCTTGTGTTTGTGATGGTGCAAAAAAATTAATTAGATAAACAGCAAGACTGGCAGAGTGTAACCAGATGCAGGGTCAGTATAGGCTACCTCATGCCAACGCAACATCACACCAACACCACCTCACACTGACACCTCACACCAACACTACCTCACACCAATGCCAGCTCACACCAACTCCGCCTCACAGCAACACTACCTCACACCAAGTTCAAGTGAGTTTATTGTCATGTGTCCCTGTATAGGACAATGAAATTCTTGCTTTGTTTCAGCACACAGAACATAGTAGGCATTTACTACAAAACAGATAAGTGTGTCCATATACCATAATATAAATATATCCACACATGAATAAATAAACTGATAAAGTGCAAATAATAGAAAATGGGTTATTAATAATCAGAGTTTTGTCCGAGCCAGGTTTAATAGCCTGATGGCTGTGGGGAATTAGCTATTCCTGAACCTGGTTGTTAGAGGGCACCTCTAGAGGGCACAGTTAACCTAGAGGGCACAGTCAAATACCCTTATTCCTGAACCAATGCCACATCACACCAACGCTACCTCACGCCAACCTTATCTCACGCGAACGCTGCCACAAACCAACGCTACATCACACTTACACTACCTCATGCAAACTCCCTCACATCAACACTACCTCAGACCAGGCACGTGGCGCCAGGGTAGGCAAGGTAGGCACTGCCTACCCTGACTAAAATTATGAAACGGTAATTATTAAATATAAATAGTAACGGCATGGGAGAATTTTGCCTATCTAAGAGATCGATCTCTTAGGTAGACATAATTCTCCGTGCCTTTCATCCGCAGCACTTGTAACACGCGAAGGTCTGTGCAGCCCACGTGCCGTCAGCGCTGCTTGAAGCCATCAATGACAAGCAGAGCTGAACGTAGCTGAAATTCTGCCTTTGCAGTACTGCACATGTGCAGCAGCCTTCTGCGCATGCGCAATGCGAGTTTCTTGGCGGGTTTTTCAAATATGGATTGTCATTATTTTAAGAGTATCTTAGGAAATAAAGAGTGAAGAATGGAGTTTGTGTACCAATAACGTGGTAAGTACATTTCTTGGTGCTTTATGTTTTTAAATGCCATATTTCCTGGGGTGGGGGGAGAGCTCCTTTCACAGTGTTCGGGGAGTCTTCGGGGTAAAGTTGCGGGGAGGACAGGAGTATTGTGAAGGAGGGCATCGGGATCAGTAACCCACTTGCGACGCTCCGGGCACGGAGCCACCACATTGTGGCCGGGGAGTGAATTAGGTTGGGTGGTCGCGAGTGGTCGCCAGGACCGAACAGCCCCTTCTGCCAGCCCCCGCACACCTCTGGCAATGCTGTCTGTCTGAAAACCTCTCTCCTGCTGCTCGCTGGACTCACTCATGTCAGCCACTTCCCGCAAATCCTTAAATGCCGACAGCACGTTCAAGGGACCAATTGAGATTACTCGGCTGTGGGAATTTAAGGATTTGCGGGAAGCGGCTTACATGAGCGAAGTCAACGAGCGGCAGATGAGAGGTGTTCAGACAGAGAGCACTGCCAGAGGTGAGCGGGCCGGCAGAAGGCGCTGAAGTGGCGGCCGGTTCTGCTGTCCGTGCCCGGAGCGCTGCTGCAGCGGTGAGTGAGTTTGACATGATCTCCGACCCTCTCCTTCTCAACACTCCTGCCCTCCCCGCATCTTTAACCCCTGGCACAGACTTGTCCACACGCTGTGAAAGGAACCTTCCCTCCAATTTGTCCCTTGCATTAGTATTGTCATTCAATAAGATGACAACTGATTCAACGTCCCAGTGTGCTCCCATTTTTCCCACCATCTCTCCACCTGCCTTCATCCTCCGTCCCCCACCCATTCAGTAATTAAAAAATGAAGTAGATTTAGAAGCCTTGGGAAAATTGAATTGTTATTTATTTTTATTTTTTACGGAGAGAACAATCTGCGCATGCGCGGTTTAAGATTTTTTTTTAAAGCCGACTGAATGCCTACCCTGAGTAATTACTCATGGCATGTGCCTGCCTCACACCTACACTACCTCCCATCAGCACTCTGGTCTGCTTCCAATCTCAGGAGTGGGTACACCCTGCCCTTCCTGGGGGGCAATATTTTCTCTCACAGCACAAAACCTCTCTGATGCTGACACTTTATCCCCCTTGGATCTGGATTAAGACTGGTCATCTTCATCTCAAGCAGGTTAACCAAGACTGTAGGCAATGACAAATGTCACCTTGGAGCTCATTTTGATTAACACACAGGAATACACAATTCCTCTAAAATGATTTGCTGACTATCCTAAAGATTAATTGTCTTAAAATAGTTTGAGAAACTGTTCTGTTATTGTCTTTAAACACAAAAGACACAATTGGAGACAGCAATATATATATATATATATATATATATATATGTATATATACAATATGTATATATATATATATATATATATCCAGATTCAGATTCAATTTTAATTGTCATTGTCAGTGTACAGTACAGAGACAACGAAATGCATATAGGAAATTGTCTTTGTTTGTATGGCTGTGGAAACACCACACACACACACACACACACACACACACACACACACACACACACACACACACACACACACACACACACACACACACACACACACACACACACACACACACACACACACACGTATCTGTATATATGAATGAATGATATCTTTATTTCGAACGATTAAAAAAAAACCCAGCATATATATAGTGTTGTCTCCAATTGTGTCCTTGTTTAAAATCAATAACAGAACAATTTCTCAAACTATCTTAGTATATAAAGATGTATAGGAAAGAACTGCAGATGCTGGTTTAAATCGAAGGTAGACACAAAATGCTGGAGCAACTCAGCGAGACAGGCAGCATCTCTGGAGAAAAGGAATGGGTGACGTTTCAGGTCGAGAACTTTCTCCATACGGATCATATATTAAGATATATGTATTTTTTTTTTTTTAATGGGTGTTTGTGTGTGTGTGTGTGTGTGTATCATATATATAGATTTATATATTGATTTAGTTTTAACAAAACTCTTTGTACCTTAATACCTTCTGAATCATTTATACATGGCAATATAATAAATAATAATAATAATAATAATTTTATTTATAGAGCACTTTAAAAACAAACATAGCTGCAACAAAGTGCTGTACATCACTAATCATTGACAAAAAAGTTAATACACACCAAAAATAACAATCAAAAGAAATAGTAGGAAAAGACATGTAAAATAAAGAAACATCAAAAACACCACAAACAGAAGCAAAGCCTCAGGCATGGTCAAAAGCCAGGGAGTACAAATGCGTTTTAACACTGGATTTGAAGATGGACAGTGAGGGGGCCTGTCTGATGTGCAACGGCAGGGTGTTCCAGAGTGCCGGAGCAGCAACAGAGAAGGCTCTATCCCCTCTGAGCCTCCGACTAGACCTCGGTACCTCCAGGAGCAGCTGACCAGCTGACATGAATGACCGGGCAGGAGCGTATGGGTGGAGCAGCTCAGAGAGGTAAGGCGGGGCAAGCCCATTCAGAGATTTAAAAACAAATAACAGTATCTTAAAATGAACCCGAAAGTGCACCGGGAGCCAGTGTAGGGAGGCAAGAATTGGCGATATGTGCTCCCTCTTTCGAGTCCCTGTTAAAAGGCGAGCAGCAGCATTCTGAACCAACTGGAGACGAGCCAGTGAAGAACGAGCAACACCAAAATAGAGCGCGTTACAGTAATCCAGCCTAGATGTAATAAAGGCATGGATTACTGTCTCAAAATGCTGCCGCTCGAGAATGGGCTTCACCTTCGCCAGCTTCCTTAGGTGAAAGAAGCTGGACTTAACCACCGCGCATAACCATCCATAATATATATCACTAGAATACACACACACACATACAAATACACACATACATACATACATATGTGTGTGTGTGCTCTAGTGATAGATTGCCATGTACAGTATAAAAGATTCAGAAGTGTTTATAAATAAGGTACAAAGAGTTTTGTTAAAAACAAAACTATATTTTCTCCTTACAATATGACACAGTGTAATTCCTAGTCTGATATACAATGTTAAAAGGGTATGAAATAACAAGTAATTATTCAAACAAAAACAACTGGGACAAGGTTTTCCTTCTTTGTATTTGCTGCTAAATAACTGTTAAAAGAGAAACAGATGTATTTACAGTAGAGATAAGTAATAGAGTCTCATCGCTTTATCATTCATTTACAGTAATCCATTACCCAGACTCCCCGATCATTGACTCCATCTACGCTTCCTCTGTCTCAGAAAGGCAGCCATCATTATCAAAGACTTGGCCGACCATTCCATCCTCTCCCTGCTCCCATCCGGTAGAATCAATCAATCAATCAATCAATATCAATATTTATTACATGTCATTTGAACCTCATTGAGGCTCAAACGAAACTGCGTTTCCACAGCCATACAAACAAAGACAATATCATACAGACATGCACACAATTCAATTTACAAAAACATCCATCACAGTGAACCCACTGTGATGGAAGGCAAAGTCTTTTCTCTCCCCTGTTTTCCATTTCTCTCCCGATGTCCAAGCCCCAGGCGGGCGATGATAAGTCCCACGGCCACTTTAGGCCACGTGGGGCGATGTAGGGCCCCGCTCCGGGTCGTTCAAACCCCGTGACTCGGGCTAGAGAAGACGCGTTGCGGGAGCTCCGGAAAGCGGTCTCTCCACCCGGACCCACGCGCTCCCGATGTCCCGTCAGTCCACAGGACCTGCGGCTGCAGCTGGAACCTCTGGGCTACGTGGTCGAGCCGCAGCAGCGAGTCACCACCGCTCCCCACGCTCCGATACCGGCCAGCCCCACGATGGTAAGTCCGCAGCTCCGCAGGCTCCTTGACTGGAGCCTCCAGGTCGTTCAGGCTGGAGACCGCTCCACGGCGCTAGGCCCCAACGACAACGGAGACCCGACAGGAAAAAGGTTGGGTCTCACGTACAGGGAAGAGAGTTTAAAAATGTTCCCCCTTCCCTCCCCCCGTCCCCCGCATATACACAGTTAAAAAAACTATTTAAAAAACACAAACAACTACATTTAACAAGACAAAAAATAAAAAAAGACAGACAGGCTGTAGGGGCCGCTGCAAGACAGAGTCGCGCCGACAAACGCCGATACAGAAGCTTGAACGTATTACCACAGAGGTTCTTCCCCTCCGTTATCAGGCTTTTGAATGGACTATCCATAAGCAAGTTGCTGTCTGATTCAGATCTATCCCACTCAGGACATTGGACTTTGTCTAAGGAATTGATGTGCTACAAAATGCTGCAATGCTGAGAACTATATTCTGCACTCTCTATCTTCCCATTTGCTTTATCCCAAGTACTTGAGTCAGAGTCCATTGTATTTATGTATGGTATATCTAATCTGCTTGAATGGCATTCAAAACAAACCTATTCGCTCTACCTTGGTACATGTAACAATAATAAAAAATCAAATTATTGAGGTTCTACTGGAACAAGCACCTGGCAGAAGGCAATTAAAATGGCGGGGAATGGAGGAGAAATTACGAGGCCACCACAGTGGCACAGCGATAGAGCTGCTGTCTTACAGCATCAGAAATCTGGGTTCAATCCTGACTACGGTTGCTGTCTGTACGGAGTTTGCACATTCTCCCTGTGACCGCATGGGTTTTCGCCAGGAACTCCGGTTTCCTCCCACACTCCAAAGCCATACAGGTTTGTAAGCTAATTGGCTTGGTAAAATTGTAAATTGGCCCTGGAGAGTGTTGGATAGTGTTAGAGTGTGGGGATCGCTGGCTGGTGCAAACTCAGTAGGCCAAAGGGCTTGTTTCCACACTGTATCTCTACAGTCTAATGTAAAAGTCTAATTAAATCTTCAGGCCAACATACATTCTTACCTAGACACAAGGAACTGCAGATGCTGGTTTACAAAAAAGGGCACAATGTGCTGGAAGATCTCAGTGGGTCAGGCAGCATCTCTGGAGGACATGGATGGGCGACATTTCGGGCCGGGACCCTTTTTCATAAATTCTTATGGTTCAATTTAGGATGAATGTAATAATGGAGAAATACAGGTGTTACTTAGACCCACATGAGTTCTCATGGCTGCAGCCTTGATCTGAAGAAAATTAGTTGAATTGAACGAGAAATCATTATTGGATATGAGAATGAGTTCAGCCTGGTGAATGAGTGTGTTGGTGGAGGAGAACTGGTTGAGGAAGACAAGGAGAGTTCTCAGACCATCCTGCAGTGGGTTAGAGGTATACTATGGTGAAGATGACTGGCTGGGAATTGAAAACTGAAAATGGCGGAGAGACATTAGAGGTGTTGTGGATGGAATTGGGAAGCGATTGGACTAAGGACAGAGGATGGAGTCAATGGAGCAAGAAATAGTTTCAATGGGACAGGCTGATACAATGGGTCTGCCCAGACATTTGGTCTCCAGGAGATAGGGGTTAGTTAAAAAAAATCACAGCAGCTCAATGTTCTGTTGTCTTGTTGTAATCATACGATGTTGCTCATGGAGGTCAGAAGCTATTTAGGAGTGGCACAGTGGCTACAGTTGCTGCCTTGCAGTGCCAGGTACCTGCATTTAATCCTGACTACGGGTGCTGTCTGTATGGAATTTGGACGTTCTTCCTGTGACCCTGTGGGTTTTCTCCGGGTGCTCTGGTTTCTTACCACACTCCACAGATGTACAGGTTTGTAGGTTAATTGTCTTCTGTAAATTGTAAATTGTCCCTAGCGTGTGGAGGATAGTGCTAGTGTATGGGGTGGTCATTGGTCGGTGCAGACTCAGTGGGCTGAAGCACCTGTTTCCACGCTGCATCTCTAAAGTCTAAAAGTTTAAATTATCTGATATTAAACTGAAAGGATCATGCAACTTGTGTGTTGAGTGCATGGGCAGGCTGGTGTGGGGAGAAGAGAAACAAGGAAAGGGAGCCATAAGGAACTGCAGATGCTGGAATCTTGAGTGAAACCACAAGGTTCTGGAGGAACTCAGTGGGTCAGGCAGTATCTATGTGTGGGGGAATGGACAGGCCACCTGTCGGGTCGAGATCCTTCCTCAAAATGAAAGGAATGGTTTTGAAGGAGGGGTGTGAAAGTGGAGGCGAGGATGGAGTGAATGGAACTGAAAAGCAGAATGAAGAAGCAAAGGATTGTCCAAGAGCAATTACATTGGGGAGAGGGAGGGGTGTGAGGGCTGGATGGGTGGGGGAGAAGGAGCAGCCAAGTACTGAAGCAGGCATCAGATGAGAAGAACTTTTTTCACACAGAGAGTGGCGAATCTCTGGAACTCTCTGCTACAGAGGGTAGTTGAGGCCAGTTCATTAGCTATATTTAAGAGGGAGTTAGATGTGGCCCTTCTGGCTAAGGGGATCAGGGGGTATGGAGAGAAGGCAGGTACGGGATACTGAGTTGGATGATCAGCCATGATCATATTGAATGGCGGTGCAGGCTCGAAGGGCCGAATGGCCTACTCCTGCACCTAATATGTTTCTATGTTTCTATGATTCTATGGAGAGAGAAGCACTGGTGTGCAGGGGAGCTGGTCACTTTAAAGCAAGGCTGCAGATCTCTAGGGGAAGCACTGAGCAGGCACATAATCATGGAGTCAGCAGCCATATTTGTAGCATAAACACATTGGAAACATAGAAACATAGAAAATAGGTGCAGGAGTAGGTAGGCCATTCGGCCCTTCGAGCCAGCACCGCCATTCAATATGATCATGGCTGATCATGGCTGAAAGTGGGTCAGTATGCTATCCTTATTACAAAATACATTTGTTTCAATTTACAACAGTCACAAAATAGCAGAAAGGCTCCAAGCTAAGTGGAGAACAGTCATGAACCGGGATTGTCAATTCTCCTTCCATCCCCAAGAATCCAAAATTAATCTCACAGACACAAGTGAAGAATCACAGCACTTTAACAAAGAACTCTGTTTCTTTAATTTTCTCTGAGTGTTTCTGTCGATCAGTTATAAATACGCTGGGGACGGGCTGTTTGACTGGGCAAGGCGGATGTAATGAAACCTCTGGGAACACAGCCAGTCAAAGTTGGCAACAGGATGAGCAGTTCAATAAGAAGACTCAGGAAACAAAATCCAACGTTTTACAAACATTAGTAAAGGAGAGGATACGGAAAATATCCATATCTATAACCTATAGATAGGGGAAAAAACACAATGCAAAAAACAACTGATTAAAAATTTGACCTGTAAATTTGGAACAGAAGAGTTGGCTGAAATTTGAGAACAGCCAAAGCTGCTCAGAGTGCCACCCAGTGACCATGTGGTGCAATTACAAGGTAATCTATCCTAAAAGATGGCAGAGGGCCAGATCTTGAAAGGGGAACTTGAAACCCCAGTGCCTTTGCCAGAATTCAAACCAAGACCCTCGCTTCCCCATGGTTGCATGGCTCAGATTGGGAGCTTCAATCTCTCTGGACCAAACCATCCTGAGTCCACAAACATGACCTCAGCACCAACAGAGAGGAACCTTGCCACCTAAAGCTTCTTGAATATGTTCCAGGCAGCAAAGTCATTTAACATGTAGAAAAAAGGAACTGCAGATTCTGGATTACAAAAAAAGACACAAAATGCTGGAGTCACTCAGCTGGACAGGTAGCATCTCTGGATAGAAGGAATGGGTAACATTTCAGGACAAAACCCTTCTTCAGAATCAGACATCGTTAAATACACAGCATTTTGTGTCTATATTCGGTGAAAACCAGCATCTGCAGTTCCTTCCGACACAATTGGAATTTAACAGTTCTTAAGTCTGACGTTCAGGGTCATTTCAAAACTACGAATACAAAGATAATTCAAGAATTGTTTGATAAATCATTGCCTCTGTACTGTACTCTGCACAATGACAATAAAGATTGAATCTGAATCTGAATCTGATAAAATGGATTACGTCTAAAACAGCCTTAAAGTTGTGATTAAGATTTAAAAGTATGCAAGTAAAATAATTAATAACGTTAATATTTTCTCATTTCCTTCCAAATCTACAGACGGCAACCCTTTTGATAACGAAAGGACTTGTCTAACCTGATGCAGGATTGGGAAGAAATTCCTGAATGGAAACAAAAGTCGGCAAGACTGGGCTTCACTGCTCCATGTGGAATCCAAGGGCAGAATGAATCGACAGATCTGGTGTTCCGGAACTGTAGTTTCCGGAGTTTGCACTGGCAATGCTTCTGGAAGTACAGGTTTACTCCTGCTTAAAAGACTGCTTGCAATTGGCAACGCAGAACAGCGAGATCCAGGCCTCAGGAACTGATAATATGAAACATTTAACAGAAGAAATGTAACAAAAATTTGGATAACAGAATTAACGAACATTGACAGTAAGCTTTGCAACACATCATCAGTGTATACATATGCACTCAAATGATCAGAGTAAATACAATGAAAATGTTCACATTTTTAAATTGCAAAAAATATGTTCACTCAAATAATCTGCACTTGTATTTGAAAAACATGAAACAAATTGCGTTCATGTCCCCAGGATGCCCCCAAGTCCCTTAAAGCCAACAAAGTAAATTCTAGATAGGCACAAAATGCGGGAGTAACTCAGTGTGACAGGTAGCATCTCTGGAGAGAAGGAATGGGTGAGACCTCCAGTTGCTCCAGCATTTTGTGTCTATCTTTGGTTTAAACCAGCATCTGCAGTCCCTTCCTACATAAAGTAAATTCTACATAGAGAGATACAGCGTGGCAACAGGCCCTTTGGCCTAACTTGCCCACACTGGCTAACATGTTCCAGCTATACTAGTCCCACCTGTCTATGTTTGGTCCATATCCCTCCAAACCTGTCCAATTCATGTACTTGTCTAACTTGTCTAACCAATGTCCTCTGGTCCTCGATTTACCTATTCAGGGCAAGAGACTTTGTGCATCTACCCGATCTATTCCTCTCACGATTTTATTCACCTCTATAAGAGGTGCAACTCATACAGTTAGATTAGAAATATGGTGACCAATTTGCACACAGGTCCCCATAACATTAGTGACATGGTTCAGGGTTAAATATTGACCAGGACACTAATAGAATTCCTCTGTCTTTTACAAAAGAATGGAATTGTTTAAATGGGAAAGCAGACAGAGCCTCAGTTTAAACCTCACATCCGAAAGACACTTTCAATAATGTACCACTCATTCTGAATACTGCATTCTGTGGCAGCTTGGATTGTATTCGCAAGTGCCTGGAGTTTGACTTGAACCCACTATCTGTCCAAGAGATAAGAGTGTGACGATTAAACCACAGCTTTAATCGTCATTTAAGGTAGAGCCCTCAATTAATTTTTAACCTTTCTGTAAACATCTGTGCATTTCTGAATTTTGATAGATTTGGCTAGTCAGCAAAAAAAAACATATACTTGTAAAATTAATGCTGCCATCATGCTAAAGATCGTGATTATTCATGACAAAATTGCTGAATGGTGTGTTCATTGGACGCAAGACACACTGGAATTCAGAAGATAGAGGGGGGATCTTACAGAAACTTACAACATTCTTAAAGGGTTGGACAGGCTAGATGCAGGAAGATTATTCCTGCTGTTGGGGAAGTCCAGAACTAGGGGTCACAGTTTAAGGATAAGAGGGAAGTCTTTTAGGACCGAGATGAGAAAATCATTTTTTACACAGAGAGTGGTGAATCTGTGGAATTATCGGCCACAGAAGGTAGTTGAGGCCAGTTCATTGGCTATATTTAAGAGGGAGTTAGATGTGGCACTTGTGGCTAAAGGGATCAGGGGGTATGGAGAGAAGGCAGGGATGGGATACCGAGTTGGATGATCAGCCATGATCATATCGAATGGCGGTGCAGGCTTGAAGGGCCGAATGGCCTACTCCTGCACCTATTTTCTATGTTTCTATGTTTCTAAGACCTTTTGGGGTCTTCATAAACATTGAATTAAGAACATAGCACATAGAACAGTACAATACAGGAACAGGCCATTCGGCCCACAGTGTCTGTGCTGACCATGATGCTGAAACCAACTCATCTGCCTGCACATAATTCAAATCCCTCCATTCCCTGCATATCCATATGACCATCCAAAAATCTGTTCAATGCCATTATGGTACCTGACTTAACCACCACCCCAGGCAGTGCATTCCAGGAACTCACCACTCTGTGTAAAAATCTTGTTCCACACATCTCCTTTAAAGTTTTCCCTCCTCACCTTAAAGTTATGCCATCTAGCATTTGATTTTTCAATCCTGGGGGAAGGTTCTAACTGTTTACCCTATCCAAGCTTCTCATAATTTTATATATTCCTGTCAGATCTCCCTGCAATCTCCGGCATTCCAGAGAAAACAATCTTAGTCCATCCAATCCCTCTGTATCCCCCTAATCCAAAGTATAATTCTAGCAAATCTCCTCTACACCCCTTCCAAAACTCCGTTTACATCCTTTCTGCAGTGGGTTGACCAGAACTGCATGCAACACTCCAAATGCGTCCTAACCAAAGTCCTGTAAAGTTACATCATAACTTCCCGACTCTTACACTCAATAGCCTGACCAATGAAGGCAAGCATATCGTATGCCTTTTTTTTAACGAGTCTATCTACTTGTGATGCCACTTTTAGGGACTTGGACTCCGAAATATGTCTGTATATGAATGCTGTTAAGGATCATGCCATTAATTGCATATTTTCCCTTTACATTCCAAAGTGCAACACTTGCCTGGATTAAACACTATCTGCCCATTTCTGTAGCTGATCTATATCATAATGTATACTTTGACAGCATTCCTCACAGTCCGCAACCTCAGCAATCTTGGTGTTATCTGCAAACTTACTAACCAACATATCTACGTTTATGTCCAAGTCATTTATATAAACTGTTTGACGAACAGCAGCGGACCGGCACAGCTCCCTGCAGATCTCCTCGGGTTACAGACCTCTAGCCTGAATATTGTCCTTCCATTAAAACCATCTGTCTTCTATCAGTAAACCAGTTCTGAATCCATACGACCAAGTCACTGTTAATCCCACACATTTCAATCTGCTGGAAGAGCGTATCATGGGGAACTTAATCAAATGCCTTGCTAAAAACCACGTAGACAACATCCACTACGCAACCTCATTGATCACCTTCATCACCTCCTCAAAAAACTTGATCAAGTTAGTAAGACATGACCTGTCACGTACAAAGCCATGCTGACTGTCCCTACATGAGAGTAAATCCGATCTTGAATAATTCTCTCCAATAGTTTCCCTACCACTGACGTTAGGCTCATCGGTCTACAATTCCCTGGATTCTTTCTTAAATAAAGCCACAACATTGGCCATTCACCAGGTCTCTTGGACCTCCCCTGTGGCTAGAGAATACACAAAGCTGTAACCTCATGAGCTCTTGCCTAGTTTCGTTATAATTTGCCTTACTCCAATTTAATACCTTCCTGCAACATCCAGCCTTCTCTCTATTCAAAGCAATCTAAAAATGATGGTGTTGTGATAATTATCCCCTAAAATACTCTTCCACTGTAACACTAGTCACCTGGCAAGCTCATTTCCCAACAAAAGTTCCAGTATGTTTCCTTCTTGTGTTCCACACACTGTTTGAAGAAACCGTCTTGGGTTCACCTAACCAGTTCTTTCCTTCCCGAGCCATTGACACGGAGCTAATCCCAGCCAATGTTAGGGATGTTAAAGTCACCCTCGAAGACACCGGGTGTAATCTAAGGATGACTATTCCCGGGATAGACACACAGACTGCTGGAGTAACTCAGCGGGTCAGGCAACATCTCTGGACAACAGGAATAGGCGACGTTTGATGTTGAGACCCTTTTTTAGAATGAGAGTTAGGGGAGGGAGGGAAACTGGAGGTATGAGGGGGTACAAAGAACGAAAGAATCAAAGGTATGAAAAGAACAAATCAAAGCCAGCATCGATGATCAAGGAAAGGTGGAGCCCACAATGGTCCATTCTTGGCAGTGGAAGAGATGATAACAAAGGGATACGAACAGTGAAACTAAAGGGCCTATCCCACTTACGTGTCCTTGGCACACAAATTGCGCGACCTCGTGGTATTATTCATGTACCTGTCTATAATAGCTCTTAAACATAGTAGCCATTCTGATTCCACCAGTTCTTTGGGTAGTGCATTGCAGATACCAACACTCAGTGTGAAACATGTTTCCTTCAGATCCCCTCTTTCCTCTCTTGTTTTATTGACACCCCTACCATGGGAAGAATATTTTGACTAACCTCTTGTAATTTTCTATCAGAAGTGGTCTTGGCAGGAGGCAGCCAGAGAATTCTATGAAAGGAGCAAAACTAGATAAATGCAGTGTTTGGATGACTGCACTTTGGGAAAGGCTGTAACTTAATCCTGTACCTGGCCAACCTGCTCCTTTCTGGTGAAGTAAAGGTAAATGTAATCATCTCTCCTTAAGTATACAGCTTTCGTGATCTCCTAAATGCAGCAGTGAGAGCAAACTATGACATGTGGCAGAGGTCGGCAGCCTGGAATGGTCCCCAGCCCACGAAGCTGAGAGCACCTTAGAACGTGATGTGAATAATCACAGCAGTCAGGCTGGATTTGCATATTGGTCCTTTAAACAGGATGGTTTCAGATGAAAACAGGATTGTTTTTGAGTTGGTCAGTTCCATGGGTAAATAAGTGTAACTACTCAGAGCAATGAGATTGAAAATGTTTGGTGATTGCACGTGGAAAGTTTTATTCTGAAAGAAAGGTACAAGAACAAACTAATCCCACCAAAATGTGTAGGAAGGAACTACTGATGTTGGTTTACACTGACGATAGACACAAATGCTGGAGTAACTCAGCGGCATCTCTGGAGAAAAGGAACCAAAACGAGACCCGAAATGCACCTGTTCCTTTTCTCCAGAGATGCTGCTGAGTTATATATGCCCCTGTCCCACTTAGGAAACCTGAACGGAAACCTCCTGAGACTTTGCGCCCCACCCAAGGCTTCCGTGCGGTTCCCGGAGGTTTTTGTCAGTCTCCTTACCTGCTTCCACTACCTGCAACCTCCGGCAACCACCTGCAACCTCCGGGAACCACACGGAAATCTTGGGTGGGCAAAATCTCCAGAGGTTTCCGTTCAGGTTTCCTAAGTGGGACAGGGGCATAACTCCAGCATTTTGTGTGTAATTCCATCAGAATGTCAGCAGGTGAATTTTCTGATAGAGCTAAGGCAAACAAAATGCTTGCAATTTTCCTCTGCATCACATTAAACCAATTTTCAGCTTCACCACAATTTTTTCTGAAAGTGTTGTCCAAGGAAATTTCTAATTTAGGAACTTGTTCTTTCACAGCTGTCCAGTAGTACGTGGCTAACTGACAGGAAAGACGGGGGAATAAAGCTGTGGTGAGTGGGCAATTGGGTGGAGGGAAAAGTAAAAATAAAGAGGACGAAAATTGGACTTTATTGTCTTCCGTCACAGTGAGGAATGTGGAGAATCCGTTGCGGTGGATGTTTACACTAACTTTTATGTAGTTGTGTGTCTTGTTGCTTTTTTTTAGTGTGGCTGTATGGTCATTCTAGTTTCACTGTGCCTTAATTGGCAAATGTGACAATAAACAGACCTTTGAACCTTTGAAGAGTTGCTTGGCTGCACAATCCACAACTTGTATAGCAGAAAATAATTCAGGAAGAATAGATATGACGATGCTGTTCTTAAGTTTCAGCTCCTCCCTCCCTGAGGATGGCACAGCAGGACTGTGCCTTTGCCTTCCACCACAGTGAGGAGGTGTTTGGTGAACTCACTGTGGTGGATGTTAAATTTGTGTTGATTGTGTGTTTTTGTCATTTTTTAATTATATGTATGACTGCAGGGAAACAAAATTTCATTCAGATCGAAAGGTCTGAATGACAATAAACAAATCTAATCTAATCTAATCTGTGGTAGAGTTGATGCCTTATAGTGCTAGAGACCCGAGTTCGATCCTGACTACAGGAGCTGTCTATCCGGAGTTTCTACGTTCTCCCTGGTAACGAGTGGGTTTCCTCCCACACTCCAAAGACATACAGGTTTGTACAGTTAAAAATGTAAATTGTCTCTAATGTAGGATAGTGCTAGTGTACGGGGATTGCTGGTCGGCATGTGCTCGGTAGACTGAAGGGCCTGTTTCTGCACTATCTCTAAAGTCTAAAGTAATGTCTATAGTCACTGGCAAATATCTCAGTAACGATGAGTGCTCACTCTTATTTAGGGAGTGGAAGTTGCTTATTTCCTTCCAGTTATCTGCCTCTCCTATGATTATATACCAACACCCCATCAGAAAAGTAAGTATATCAATGAATGCCATATATAATGTACTGCCATGGTCAAAGAGCTAAACATCTGTTGTGGTTGGGGACTATGGCATTGTCTCAATACTAAGCTTGCTGCAGTATTAAGTACGATAAGAATTATAAATGTCATTGATGGAGATTGTCGGTAAGTACGTGATGGGAGGCTGGAGATGGGAAGATGGGCTTAGGGCTGCGGTACATTGTGGGACACTGGCTGTCCATTCAATGAGATGTGCCATTTGAAGATGCATTACGTCTTCAACAGTGGAATTGATTGCAGACAGTGGAATTGATTGTAGACTTTAGGAGAGCTCCCCCTCCCCTCACCCCACTCACCATCAACAACACCACAGTCACATCTGTGGAGTCTTTTAAGTTCCTGGGAACCATCATCTCCAAGGACCTTAAGTGGGGGGCTACCATCGACTCCACAGTCAAAAAGGCACAACAGAGGATGTACTTCCTGTGGCAGCTGAGGAAGCACAATCTGCCACAGGCAATTATGATCCAATTCTACACGGCCATCGTAGAGTCTGTTCTCACCTTCTCCATCATGGTCTGGTTTGGCTCAGCCACCAAACACGACACCCGGAGGTAGCAGCGAATAATCCAATCAGCAGAGGCTGTAACCTTCCCTCCATTTATGAACCGTACACTGCAAGGGCCAGGAAGCGAGCGGGCAAGATCATCTCGGACCCCTCTCATCCTGGCCACAAACTCTTTGAACCACTTCCCTCTGGAAGGCAACTCTGGATTGTCAAAGCTGCCACAGCCAGATATAAAAACTGTTTTTATCCACGAGTAGTTGCTCTACTCAACATCCAAAAATCTGTAGCCTCCTGTGATCTGGTATTTTGTTGGTTCACATGCTTGATCAATGGTGTTTTATCATTAATGTTTTATTATTATTAATGTTTAGTATTTTCTGAGATTCGTAACTGTCACTGTATGTCATGTTGTTACTTGTGGGCGGAGCACCAAAGCAAATTCCTTGTATGTGAATATTTGGCCAATAAACTTACTTATTTACTTACTTATTAACCGACCTTGCCTACAATTGTACTGTCATTAAAACTCATTGCCCCAGAGGGCTGTGGAGGCCGTCAGTGGATATTTTTAAGGCAGAGATAGACAAATTCTTGATTAGAACAGGTGTCAAGTGTTATGGGGAGAAGGCAGTAAATGGGATCAGGAGGCAGAGATCAGCCATGATTGAATGGCAGAGTAGACTCCTATAACTTGTGAAAACTACATATTACTTCAGTACCCAAACATGATGGAGTTAACAAAGACACAGAATGTCCAAATGAACCCTGTAGCTAACCCCCAATGAATGAGTGCATGAGAAGAGGCTAAAGACTATTGAATGAATTCAGATGGTGTCAGCCCTCCTGCCAGGCATTTTCACTTGAACAGGAGAACACATCCATCGCTGTCTAAGGAACAACCTGTGGAACAAGATAGATTGCTGGTGTATAAGAAAAGGCAACTACTACAGGCTCCTCTGACCACCCACGATGAAGGTCATCGCCTAGCAGGGAACAAACATGCCCGACTCTCTCCGGTCTACTATCCTGAAAAAACAATGTCACCTTTTTAATCCATTTCAATGTCTAAACTGACAAGTGCATCTGATTGTTTGAATCCAAAATGAAAGGAACTTATTTGCTATTTTAAATCATGAAAGAGCCCACGCAGCATAATAAACACCGCCATGAAGTACAGAGAAAAATTCCGATTAGGTTCATGTTGTTTTAGGTGATGGCCAGTAGCCAATGATTGCTGCATTCTTTTTCATTGATGGTGGCTTCCACACTGTGTTCACCCTTGTAAAATAAAGCACACGGCATCATGGTCATATGTGAAATGTTAATGAATACCTGTTTAACACAAAACCAGTTTCTAAATTATCAGAGGATTTAGTTTAATTTACCAGATAATTAGTTCAATGGGACTTGATTATGTTGTGATTGTGAACTGAGTTATACAGAAACACTGAAGTTGTATTTGAGTGTCTTTATTCAATATCAAATTTGTACATTTAAGAACAAAAATAGAAAGATAAAAAGAGAACTTACCGTTTGAAGTTTGATCTTCTTTTAATGAGGTTATTGTGAAGAGCCCACCAGTCCGCATGCGCGTCAATCTTTAGAGTCTGCTCCGTTACCCTTCTATGTGGTTTTTTATGACTGACGGACAGCCGGTTCTCTGCCTCGAAGGTCTTTTGCAACCTTTATGTATTCATTAATATATGTAACCACACGTAATCTGCGATCTGGTGGATACGCCAAAAGCTCCAACTTAAATCCTAGCGCACCTGATCTACTTTGCTTAATTAGCTCATCTATATAAAAGGTTACCTTATTATTGGATATAACTGCCTTATCCAGCCTTAATTTCTGTAACGACTGAACTCGTTGCGTTGAAACGAGCACCATGAGCATGACCAATTTATAGGTGAGCTGGGCCAAAGATAAAGATGCAGCTGGTGCCCAACTGCAAAGCAGCCTTAATACTATATTAACGTTCCATACTTCCCGATATCTGGGCCTAGGAGCGTTATTGTTAAAAAATACCCTTCATGAATTTGGATACCAATGGGTGAGAGCCGACGGAATGGTGTCCAGAGCCCAGCAGCAAATATGACGACAAAGCACTACGAACAGTGTTAATAGCGCTATCTCATTTTTTTCTCAAAATATAAGGTTGAAAGAAATTCCAACACATTGGCTATATTTGCCGTAAAGTATCTTGTATGAGTATTGACACAAAAGTCTTCCTATTGTTTAATATATGAGACGTACTGCTTCTTAATGCCATCACGCCAAGCTGCAGTGATTCCGTCCACCGTCCGGTCAGATAATCCGAGCCCCACGAAAGGTCTTCTCAGATTCTGCAAATTAACAGGTCAATTCTGTCATGTAGAGGATGAGGTTCCCGAGAAACGGGCTGAATAAGCAAATGTTCATGTCTATGAACCACCATGGACGGTTCTTTAATACTCCTATCAGTAAAGGCCAGTTAGGCACTACTAAAATACCCGATGCAAATTCTTGCATGAGTTTTTGCAAGCAACGAGGCAGAATGGAGGGAAAGCATAGAAGAACACATTCCCCCCCCCCCCCTTATTAAATCTTCCCAGCAAGGAAGCAGCTGAGATCCAAATTCTCCCGTCTATACACCAACTCCAAACAAGATTAGCTAAAGTATCACAGGGTACCGATTTGTTTCCACCCATGTGATTAATATATGCCACTTCCGTAGTGTTATCCATTTGAAGTCTAACATGTAGCTTCCCACAGTAAGCCTTCAAGCCTTCAATTGATACCATATTTACGACTAAATGGTAACTCGTTCATGTTCCATCTGCCACCGCAACTAGAGATGGTGTTAGTAGCTCCCCATCTCAGTGCACTTGTATCACTCTGCAGTGTTGTTGTAGGTTTACTAGACAAAAAACCCTCCGGAGCAATGTTGTATATTGGCCGTCCACCATTGTAACTCCGATTTAGATTTTGGCATCAACTGCATAGGTCTGTCGAAATGACCTTTGTGGAAGCTAACTGCCTGATCATTTGCATGCTCCAGATTCCGATAATGCAAAGGCCCAAACCGTGTGGCTGGAAAGGCAGCCACTATTTTGCAAATTACTCTAGCCACCTGGCGAATAGATGGTTTTTCTGTAATCAGAAGACTATAACAAGCTTCCATTAAATCTAATTTTTCCCCGTGGGCAAGGTCACAGACATTTCCACTGAGTTGATAGTATACCCGAATTGGTATCAATCTGGATTTGGCTGGATGGATGATAAACCCCAATTTCTCAAAATTGAGCTTGGCAGCTGAAACAGCTAGTTTTGCCAAATGCAGTGTTCTCCCAATGATCAGAATATCATCTATATAGCCCATAATAATATGCTCTTTAGCTCTAAGCAAGCCGAGCACTGGTCTAAGCAGTTTGGTAAATAACCAAGGGGCTGAGCTTATACCATTAGGTAACACTTTAAACTGCCACAGCTGGCCCATCCAGCTAAACTTCAGATATCTCCGGTGATCCTTGTGAATCGGAATCGAATAATATGCATCCTTGAGATCGATGCATGCCATAAAGCAGCCCTCGGAAATTAGCTGCTTAGTAGTAAGGAAATTCTCCATTTTAAAATGTCTATACTGCACATATGAGTTGAAATTTGCCAAATCAAGGATGATACGACATCCACCATCTTTCTTCTCCCTGGAGAACATATTGGAGTAGAATATATTGATCCTTTTCATGAATTGATCTCTCAATTAGTCTTTTTTTGCGCAATGCGTGTATTTCCGCTTGCATATCTAAAGTTTCTTGTTTGGAGCAAGTATACGTCCGACTTGGCGTATCTTGTGTAGGTGGAAATGAGTTAGGCAAAAACTCAATTTTGAAACCCTTTATACTGTGCAATATAAACGGGTCTGAAGTTATCCGACGCCATTCATGCAAGAACGAACTTAACCTTCCACCGACTTGAAATTCCTCCGCACATTCCCTGTGACTGATGGAACAAGAGCCACCTACCTCAAAGGTTACAGGTGGTTTGACACCAGGGCCAGCGGACCTTAATTTTCGTTCTGTCTTTTCCCCCTCGCTCTGAAATGTTGAGCTGTTGGGACGCGAGGCTGCCGCATCTTCCAGGATGGGCGAAATGGGCCTTGGCCTAAAAAACACCCGTGACCGGGTAGGAACTGCTTGATCATGCCCGCAGCTTTTGACTCCTCATGCAAGTCCTTGACCTGCTTGCTCAAGTCTTCTCCGAAGAGGAATTTAGGAGGCTGATTATTGCTGGCCCTGCATAAATGTGCGAACTTTGGATTAAATTCTGGCTTGATGGCAGAAGCAGTTGATTTCAAAATGAGCGTTGCACAGTAGTGCCATAGCATCCTGCTGAACTTCCGATAACTGAACCTCATTGATTGACCTAACAAACGCCGTGATACCCGAGGACAATAGCCTCAGGATCCTTTGAGGCTTCAGTTCTCTGGATCTTGTACTGGACCCAATATTATCCCAAATAGTGGCGTTAACTATGGGCACATTTAAGGTTGTGCAATTCTCCGGACTGGGATATCTCGCAGCCGTTTCCACCATAGTCACTTCCTTCAGCTGGTGGGAAGTGAGGTAGCTGAGGCTGCTGGCCAACTCCCCTTGAAGTGGCTTGCCTGTCCCCAAAGGAACAGCAAATTTGGAGGCAAGAGCGGGCAACTCTTCTGTATGCGAATCATGCACGTCACGCATTACAGCATGGGCCTCCGGCACACATTCATATTCGGAGTCAGCTGCATACTGATCTCCGACACTCCCCTCGGCCGAGTGGGAGGAAAATAGCAACCCTGGACCAGGAGCTGCAGCAGGCATTTGAATTGAACTGTAGCACGGAGCATATTGTGTGCCAGCATCTTCTCCATAAGATGCTCCATCTGAGACAAACGGCCCAATGCATCAGACATGGATGTGGGAGCAGAATCCTCCTGGCCTGAATCGTCCGACAGGACTTGTCTCATTGTTTTAGCTTTGGCTTTTCCCCCCTTCGGCGCTGCCAGGCTGCTCCCTTTAGGAGCCAATTCAGAGGCAGCTGCCAGCGACTCTGGATGTAGAAATGGACAGCCGCCGGCTTCCCGCACTGCCGCGGTCTTCTGCTGCCGGTTTTACCGCGGCCCGTCTTGGTTTAGTCCTAAGCTTTTCCATAGTCACAACCTAGAGACTTGTTGAAAATAAAGTACACCAAACACACCCAGTGCAAGTTTTCACTTATCTGAGAGGTGCTTAAACTTACCGCTGGGGGAACCGACATTCTCCCCAGCAAGTCCATGCGCCATACGTTTGACGTATTGACGCGCATGCGGACTGGCGGGCTCTTCACGTAGTCACTCACGTGACTTCGATATAAAATAACAGCAGGCGATTCAACACAATTACAGGCACTCACCAACTTACACAATGGGCGACTAATGTAAACTTGCACTTAAGTAATCAATTCTTTCCCACTGATGTCCACATTGGAGAACCTGCGTGGTCTCTATGTTGGATATCCTAGGTACTCCGCTCCAGACTCACCTGATGTTTCCGCATCGGAAATCGTCCGTGGTCATCACGTCGGAGTTCCCACTTGGTCTCCGTGTGAGAACTCCTCCATGGTCTCCATGTTGGAGCTCCCCCATGGTTTCCACATCGAATAGTAAATTTACACATGCACAGTAGCACTTCCGTTTCCGACTTATGTAACATCCGACTTATGCAAGGGTATGCGGGACGTAACCTTTACGTACATTGGGGAGCATCAGTACAAGAAGCTACAATGAGTCTGTGGAATTCACTGCCTCAGAGGGCGGTGGAGGCAGGTTCTCCGGATACTTTCAAGAGAGAGAGCTAGATAGCGCTCTTAAAGAGAGCGGAGTCAGGGGGTATGGGGAGAAGGCAGGAATGGAGTACTGATTTGGGATGATCAGCCATGATCACATTGAATGGCGGTGCTGGCTCGAAGGGCCGAATGACCTACTCCTGCACCTATTGTCTACCAAGTGACAAAATGGATCTGGTTGGAAGCTTCCTTGATCTATACCACAATGGTGCAAAGTAACTAAAGGTGAAGGTACCTAGTTTAATGTAGACCAGTTGCCTACAGACAGTGCTGTCTGTATGGAATGTGTACGTTCTCCCAGTGACTGTATGGTTTTGCACCGGTTTCCTCCCATATTCGAAAGGTGCAGATTTGTAGGTTAATTGGCTTCTGCAAATTTGCCCTAGTGTGTAGGGTGCGAAACTGGGATAACATAAAACCAGTGTACGGGGAATTGTTTGTCGGAGTGGACTCGGTAGGCCGAAGGGCCTGTTTCCACACTGTATCTCGAAGCTAAATTAAACTAAACCAGTTAACGTATTGCATTATTTTACATTTGGCTGATGCACATGAGAACCTCTCACACAAACCAGCCTCCTGCCATGGGCCAGTAACCTGTGCTCTATATACAGTACTATTTGGTAACAAGACTGTCCCTTTACTTTCAAACTGATTACTGGTTGCAATGTACACTAAACAGGTATTCTGTAGACTGGTTCTCATTTGAATTTGAATTAATACCTACCACATAATTCTGTAACATCTGTATAATTCCTGACAATGTAGCAATTGAACAGTGTATTTATTTATATATATATATAAAATTGTATATTTTACATAAAATCATAAAATGAAAAGGTTCCTTTGGCTTATCATTCAAATGTTTCACTGCAGCCCTACAAATATTTCTTTTCCCAGCAAATTTCGAATTCCCTTCACAAGTTCTTCGAACCCGATTCTATTCTTTGTTTATTTATTGTCACGTGCACAGAGATACCGTGAAATGCTTGCTCCGCATGCTATCCCGTCAACTTCCACATGCTATCCCGTCAATTTCCACATGCCGACAAATCATACTGTACATGTGTACAACAGATCCTCATCTGGAACAGCAGCACAGAGAGTCGCCACTCACTGGTTCCATCTTGTAACTTCCAAGTCTCTAAAACAGACGATCGTGGCCCAGGGTGATATGCAATTTCTTGTACATTTCACTTTAAGGCCGGTGTCCTGGCAGCATTGGGCTGATCTACTCCAAAAAACACCTTGTGGCAGGTCCCAGCTATCTCAGGACCTTTAGCATTTGAGTGGATGTGTCATCTTCAGTCCTGGGTGCCAGAAAAAAAAGGATGATGCTCTATTTAATTGCTTGGTACCATGATTATTTTTCTCCCCCTTTCACTGCTTTTGATAATTGCATTGTGAATTTATGTATAATTTATGTTTTTGTGTGTTGTACTATGTACCTGGATTTTCATTCTACTTGTACCTTACTGTAATTTTACACATGAGAATAAATTTGACTCGACTGGCTGCATAGATCCTCCCAATTAAACTGATTCCAACTTACATAGAAACATAGAAACAGAGAAACATAGAAAATAGGTGCAGGGAGTAGGCCATTCGGCCCTTCGAGCCTGCACCGCCATTCAATATGACCATGGCTGATCATCCAACTCAGTATCCTGTACCTGCCTTCTCTCCATACCCCCTGATCCCTTTAGCCACAAGGGCCACATCTAACTCCGTCTTAAATATAGCCAATGAACTGGCCTCAACTACCTTCTGTGGTAGAGAGTTCCAGAGATTCACCCTTGTGTGAAAAATGTTTTTCTCATCTTGGTCCTAAAAGATTTCCCCCTTATCCTTCAACTGTGACCCCTTGTTCTGGACTTCCCCAACATCGGGAACAATCTTCCTGCATCTAGCCTGTCCAACCCCTTAAGAATTTTGTAAGTTTCTATAAGATCCCCCCTCAATCTTCTAAATTCTAGTGAGTACAAGCCGAGTCTATCCAGTCTTTCTTCATATGAATGTCCAGACATCCCAGGAATCAGTCTGGTGAACCTTCTCTGTACTCCATCTATGGCAAAAATGTCTTTCCTCAGATTAGGTGACCAAAACTGTACGAAATACTCCAGGTGTGGTCTCACCAAGACCCTGTACAACTGCAGTAGAACCTCCCTGCTCCTATACTCAAATCCTTTTGCTATGAATGCTAACATACCATTCGCTTTCTTCACTGCCTGCTGCACCTGCATGCCTACTTTCAATAACTGGTGTACCATGACACCCAGGTCTCTTTGCATCTCCCCTTTTCCTAATCGGCCACCATTCAGATAATAGTCTACTTTCCTGTTTTTGTCACCAAAGTGGATAACCTCATATTTATCCACATTATACTGCATCTGCCATGCATTTGCCCATTCACCCAGCCTATCCAAGTCACCTTGCAGCCTCCTAGCATCCTCCTCACAGCTAACATTGCCCCCCGGCTTCGTGTTATCCATAAACTTGGAGATGTTGCATTCAATTCCCTCGTCCAAATCATTAACATATATTGTAAATAGCTGGGGTCCCAGCACTGAGCCATGCTGTACCCCACTAGTCACTGCCTGCCATTCTGAAAAGGACCCGTTTACTCCTACTCTTTGCTTCCTGTCTGCCAGCCAGTTCTCTAACCACATTAATACTGAACCCCCAATACCGTGTGCTTTAAGTTTGTATACTAATCTTTTATGTGGGACCTTGTCGAAAGCCTTCTGAAAGTCCATATATAACACATCCCTTATCCACTCTACTAGTTACATCCACTCTACTAGTTACACTGTTCTCCCAGGTAAGATTGTTTGACCTGGTTAGATTGTAGCTCCGGCTCCTCTGTTGTTCCTAGTTCCATTGTTCTCCCTGGTTACACACAGTTACACCCCCCCCCCCTGTTGTCACGGTTTTCCTTGGCTGTGTTTTTGACACCCCACACCTCCCCCCAACACACAGATTTCACCACTCCACCTGGCATTACACTTCTTCATAATTATACAGTTCCTGCCAGTTAACCTGTTTTTCGTATTATAAAGTTCTTCCTCTTTCCATTGTTCTCCTGGCACCCCGTTTCCTCTGGTTACTGTGTTCCTCCACTTACCCTTGCTTATGTTGTTGACCATGTCCTCATAGTTCCCCTCATTACATTATGTCCCTTAATAATAATAATAATACATTTTATTTGTGGGCGCCTTTCAAAAGTCTCAAGGACACCTTACAAGAGTAAAAAACATATAATCGGAGTAAAATAAATAATAAAGGCATCACCAATACACAAATTAAAGACAGAATTCGATCCAAAGACAAAAAAAAAAATCAAAAACACAATGTGAAGAGAGAGCAGCGGCAGCTAAACCGCGCTAGCGTACACTCTCCCTTCCAACAGCCATCTTGGACACAAACTAAAATAATCACTTACACACAAAAATCATCCCCCCACAATGGTTACCACTTCCGTTTCCTTACCGGAGACCGCGGCTTCCAAAGCCGACAAGGCCGCGCCGGTTTGGAGCTCCCAGGCTCCCGATGTTGAAGTCGGTGCCGCCCGCTCCGCTCCGCAGACCCGCAGCCCGGAGGTGTTGATCTCGGCGGTCACAGCTCACCGGAGCTCCAGCGCATCAATCCAGCGCGGCGACCCAGGCAAGGCATCGCCCGCTCCGCTCCGCGATAGCGCTCCAGCGCTGTGCCGCCACCGAAGGCGGGGTGCTGGGCGGTCCCCGCCAGGAAACGGCGCTCCACGCCCACTCGTAGGCCACGAGGATGGGTCGACGGGGCAGCCCGGAGAAAAAGCTGCCTCACCGACCAGGTAGGGACCTAGAAATATAGTCACCCCCTTCCCCCCACATTAAAAAGTCTATTTCTCCCACATATAAAACACAGGACTCACTAGAACTACAAAAAAAAAAGTGAATTAAACGGACGGCTGCTGGTTAGCAGCCGTTCCCCAAGATGGCTTCTCCTCGATTCCTTCTCCCTTGTTACATTGATGCCCTGGTTCAATTGTTTCAGTGTGCCCCGGAACTGTAGGTCCCCTGAGATTATGTGTAGGAAGTAACTGCAGATGCTGGTTTAAACCGAAGCTAGGCACATAAACCTGGAGTAACTCAATGGGTCAGACAGCATATCTGGAGAAAAGGACTGAAGAAGGGTCTCAGCCCGAAATGTCACCTATTCCTTTTCTTCAGAGATGCTGCCTGACTCGCTGAGTTACTCCAGCTTTTTGTGCTTATCCTCTGACATTACATTGCTTCACCTGACCTTGTTTTGATCACACTATATCAGGTCTCTTTTTAAAACAGTTTGTGTGTCCCTTTGGCTGCTGTACATTAATCTTTTAGAGGCATGGTGTGCCATGCTGATGTGTATCATCATAGTAAAAGCACTGCGCTTTATCTAGTTATAGATTATGCCAAGCATTGGTCCATCTGATTTATTTAAAATTTCAAAATACTTTATTTAAGTAAATAAATATATACATAAACCTTGCAAAAAAAATTCATCCGACATTCTCTGAGACTCTACATACATTCAATACTGTTTACCCAAATTTTACCCCACATCCTTGCCACTCATTTGGCTCCCTGCCGTGAAATCACTTCCCTTATTTGAGGGGCGTCTCCACCATGCCCTGCCCCCCAATGTCCAGCAGCGGAAGGACCCTAGACTGTTGCCCTCCCCCACAGTGCCTTGGCGTTGGCTGCACCGGGCTTCAGTGCATCCCTCAGCACGTACTCCTGCAGTCTGCAGCGGGCCAGTCGGCAACATTCCCTGATGGATTACTCGCACTGCTGGGAAGGTCCAACAAAGTCCGGGCAGAACATAGAGCGTCTTTCACCGAGTTAACGACTTTCCAGTAGCACTCGATGTCTATCTCTGAATGTGTCTCTGGGACAGTCCGTAAATCACAGTTCTTTGTTATGGAGCTGTTCGGAATAAACTGTGACAGGGACCCTTGCAAGTCTCTCCAGACTCTTTTTGCAAATCCACACTCTGCGAAGAGGTAGGCAACCATCTCCTCTCCATAGCAGCCGTCTTGAGGGCAGAGTGCGCTGGTAGTGAGGTTCTGACGGTGCAGGAAGGATCTGACTAGGAGGGCTCTCCTCACCGCCAGCCAAATCTTGGTGCTTGTTGGTGAGTTTTGGCAAGAAGCTATTTTGCCAGACAAGCTGGGCAGTCTGCTCTGGGAACCACGCCACCGGATCCATGGCGTCATTTCCCTGCAGTGCCTGCAGGACGTTCCATGCTGACCACTACCTGATGGACCTAGTCAAAGGCATTGGTCCATCTGATTACACTGTCGTGTATACCACTGATCCACATCTTTGCACTGGATTAAACTGAGCATTGGTTATAGCTGTTCCTCCCAGTTGCACTGTTGATCTTGGTTCCGTTGTCCCCTGGCTGCAGTTCTGCTCTTGATTCCATCACCATTCATCACACTGTGAATAGAAAGTAACTGCAGATACTGGTTTATACCACAGATAGGCACAAAGTGCTGGAGTAACTTAGCAGGCCAAGCAGCACTCATCACACTGTTGCAATGACCCTATTCCTCCAAGCCCCCATCCCCTGACATACACTCACCTTGGTTCTATTGTTTCCCTGAACTTCTGTTGCCTTCGTTACATTGTTTCCACGGTTATTCCAGGGCTTCATTCTTCCCGGTTATGCTGTCACACAGATTAGGTTATTCAGCCTGTTACACTTTTGCCCTGGTACCGTTATTCCCCCAATAATAGTCACCCAGGTTCTATTCTAACCCTCGGTTCATTGTCACCCTGCTTCCATTTCAACCTTCGGCTTCACTGTCATCTTGTTATATTGCTCTTCCTTTTCCCGGCTACACTATCACCCTATTTATATTGTTCCTCTGGTTATAGTTATCTTGTTATATTATTCCCCTGGTTATACTGTTAATTTTGTTACATTGTTCTACCTGTTATACGTTTGCCCTGGTTCTGCTATTTAACAATACTGTCACCATGGTTTCCTGGTTAAACAGTTGCCTTGTTACAATGTCACCCTGGTTCCATTGTTTCCTGGTTACTGTGTAACAGTTGCCCTAGTTATACCATTGCCTCAAAAGGTATACTGTTGTCCTGGTTACATTATTCAACCTGGATATTGTTGCCGGGTTACACTTTTCCCTGGGTTACACTGTTGTCCTTGTTACACTGTACCTCCAGTATACTCCTGCCTGGTTGCACTGTTCTCCCTGTGTACACCATTGTTACACCATTATATACCCTTGTTACACCATTACCATGGGTGCGCTGTACCCCCTGTATACTGTCCCTCTTGTTACACTGTTCCCACGGTATACTGTCGCCCCATGTAACACTGTTGCCCTTGTTCCACTGTTGCCATGGCCAGGCCAGGCCAGTGCTCCGGGTTACACCCTGCGCGCTCCGGTTGTGAACAGCCGGCTCCGCCCGGGAACAGGCGGACGCATGTGCAGCGTTGGGGTTGAGCTGAGCTGAGTTGAGCTGCGGGAGGAGGCGGCCACATTGTGTGAAGCTGCAATAATGGGGCGTGACTCCGGGACGCCGTGAGTGAAGGAGGTGAAGCGAAGCCTTGAGTTGCCACAGGTGGGAATGCAGAAGGAAAGGTGATGTCCCGGCGTTCTCGGAAACGGTGTACCTGGTGCCTCCTTCTGTGCTGCGTCTTTCTCGCCTTGGTAGGTGAAGTTGACAGCAGCCGCTACTGCTCTTTGTGGGACCTTTCCTGCAAAGCCTGAGCTAGAAACAGTGTGGTGATCATTTCCTGCAATATAGAACCGTCATTGGAAAGAAAGACTCTGACCTGTGCCACATCTCATCTCATTAAATCTCTCATCGTGATTAGGCTATAGTTTAAGGTTCAAGGATTGTCTTAAAGAACCAGCAAAGGGTTAAATGTGCCGAAAAGCACTTCCTTGTAAAAAGGTTCTAGAGTGTTTTGAGCAGGGCCGGCCTTGGGAGGTGCGGGGCCCAATTAGGAACAACTTTGGTGAGCCGCAGGTTCCCAGCCAAGGTCTGTAGAATCATAGAAATATCTCTATGGTAGAATGGAAAGTAATCAAAATGTGCGCTTAAAAAGTGCCTGCGAGTTAATGGACCAAACAGATCTAAGCTACATTTTAATATAACATTGCATACATGTAGCCTACAAGTAACAAACACAATGTGTAGATCATCTCTGAAAAGTACATAGTTACAATACCACTTGTTTTAGTGACTGTGAAATGAAAAAAAAAGTTATTTAATTAACTAGATCCTGGCAAACCAATTAAAGAATTGGCGAAAAACCAGTCCAGGCATTACATTTTGGGCTTCAGCCCCATCCTACCCTTTGGGCTTCTACCCCATCCTGACTTAGAGCTGTGTGTGTGTGTGTGAATGTGAGGGAGAAAGGAGTGAGGGAAGTAGAGAAGGGAGGGAGGGAAGGAGAGAACGAGGGAGGGAGGGAAGGAGAGAAGGGAAAAGAGAGAGAGGAGGGAGAGAAGGGAGGGAGAGAGGGAAGGAGAGAAGGGAGAGAAGGAAGGAGAGAAGGGAGGGAGGAGAGAAGGGAGAGAAGGGAGGAGAGAGGAGGGAGGAGAGAAGGGGGAAGGGAGAAAGGAGGGGGAAGGGAGAGAGAAGGGCAAAGAGAGAAGGGAGGGAGGGAAGGAGAGAGGGAGGGAGGGAAGGAGAGAAGGGAGGGAGGGAAGGAGAGAAGGGAGGGAGGGAAGGAGAGAAGTGAAGGAGAGGGCCGGCGGCAGGAGGTCCGGGCGAACAGGTGTGAGCTGAGGCCGAGGTTTGTAAACGTTGCTCCAAACCCTGGCCGGGCCCTCCCTGTATTGTTCACCGGGTGACCCCGGGGAAAGAGAGCGGTGGAGACGGGGCTGTGTGCGTGAAGCATGGCGACTGGAGGGGCAGGAGCTCTGCCCTGGGACCATGAGCTAACGACCCACCTCCCCCTCTCCCTCTCCCCTTCTCCATTTCCCTTCACACCCCCTCCCCCCCGTTCCAGCTACCACTTTCTTCCCCCTCCACCCTTCTCTCTACTCTCCACCCTTCTCTCTACTCTCTCTTCACCCTTCTCCCTCCCCTCCACCCGGGGTAGATCTACCCGAGCCAAGAGTAGATTACTTCAAAGATCCTAGAGCGGAGCTTTTGATTACTCTAGTGCTGGGGCTCCCCTTAGGCGCGGGGCCCAATTAGGAGCAATCGGTCCAATCGGCTTAAGGCCGGCCCTGGTTTTGAGGAAGTAAAATTCCTGTATAAATGCAAGTCATTTGCAATTAATTACATACAAATAAACACTGAAGGCCAATTCGAAATGACTGGGAACTTCCTGTGCTCATTTATAGATACAGCTAAAACAGGATCCACACATTTCTTTAATAAAGTACATTTTTAACCAACACTTTAGCCAGCATTAACATACCAATGAAATTCTATGGTTAGTATTAGCATTGCAGCTGACCTTGCTATGCAACCTGATGGTTTATTTTTATCATATGGTTATAAGAGATAGTAGTAGAATTAGGCCATTCAGCCCATCAAGTCTATTCCGCCATTCAATCATGGCTGATCTATCTCTCCCTCCTAACCCTATTCTCCTGCCTTCTCCTCATAAGCTCTGACACCTGTACATGGACTGTAATGAATTAGTCTGAAGAAGGGTCACGACCTAAAAAGTCACCCATTCCTTCTCTCCAGCGATGCTACATGACCCGCTGAGTTACTCCAGTATTTTATCTATCTTCGACTGTAATTAATCCTTTGGCAAAAATTAAGGTGGCATCTTCTGCTTTGTGGGATACCAATATAATGATCTTGGCTCAATTATACTCCTTTGACCTGGATCGCTTCATCATAAAATGCCTTCCGTTTTATCTAGCAAAGGAATTCACCTCTTCCATCTTGTCGGCAATCTATTCACCACTCCAAGCCAATTCAAAGTTGCACTGGATGGTTTTAACTCGGTCATCAATTCTCTCGTGAAATCTTCTTGTCGTGTTCACACACAAGATTAGAAGTTGTTCAGTCAGAGCTGAACACACTCTCGACATCCGCATACAATGATGTCTGCCTTGCGCTTCTTGTGTTTCTTGTGCGTGGTGGTGGAAAGATTGGTGGGGACAGGGCCACGACGCAAATGTTCTTTCCTTGACCCCTCTCATGAAATCAACCCCTTATACCCTAATCGCCATTGCTGGTGACTTCAAACAAACTCAGGACCGTTCTCCCCAGTGACCATCAGCATGTCACCTGTCCCACTGGCGGTGTTAATATTCGAAATCACTCTAGATCACATAATAGATGAATGGCTGGATTTGAAAAGAAACAATGAGAAAAGTTTAATGAGCAAGTACAAAGATGTGAATTAGATTGAAAACAATTGTGACATCAGTAAGGCTAGTGAATATTTTCTAATACATGGGTCTATAAGAATGATTAAAGCAGCTTCACTTAAGGATTTGGATTATGTTCAGCATCTTGTATGAAATGTTATAAATACATTCTTGATTTGTAGTTGTTCCACTGTATGTCATAGAACTTTAATATTCCATGGATATTGTTACTTTTAACATTTGTGCAATCTTACTCTTTTCTGCAGGCTTATTTGCAGTTTTGTTTACTTGAGGTGCCCACTCAAACTTACCATTCATTGGATCAATCAAACAAGGACAAGATAACCGTGAGTACTTGTCTGCCTGTGATATGCTGTGCATTAATCAAGAGTTCTTCATTTATGAATATCTTTAAGCAACTATTTCCAGTTATTATGAACTACTTTACAGATTTCTGCGACATTTAATTACATCAAAATATAACTATTCATTTATTTTCTATTTCTAAGGGATTTGCTATGCAACATTGATGTTTTACTAAGTTCACAAAGACCAATCCATACATTCTTCAACAAATAGTTATTTCCTAGGAATAATCTACTATTAACATTTGTTTTATGTTCAAGTCAGTCATGAATATTTCCGGTTTGGGGTGTATATGTTCCCTGGGTGGTGTAAACATCTTACTTTTAATGGGTAAAACAGTGAAATTTTACTATCAATTTTACTATAAAATCCAATTCCAATTTGGACTTGGAGATCCCTTTCATCTTTAATTCGTCAGTTGAGGTGAGTTCACTACCTGGCTTCACTGCTGTCTCTGCAGTAAAAGTGCTTTTGCAATTCATTGGAATTGCAGTATATTTCCAACTCGGGATGGATTGTGATTTGGAGGAGTTCAGTGTTTTACCCATGTGGCTGAAATCTTTGTTGAATTGGATGACAAAAATTGCATGATGGTGAGGCTTTGTGGGAGGCTATTGCATCAGTCTCCATGACAGTGGCCTATGTATAACAGAAAGGGTCTGGGAATATAGGAGCTAGACTCATTTTTAATTACTCAGCCTCTTCCAGGTTATTTTTTTAGTTAATAGTATCCCAGACAGTTGATGAAACCTTTGGTGATGGTGATGGCATTGAATATGAAAGGTGACTGTTGGATTCTCTTCTGGAGTTGGTCATAATCTAGAATTTTATGTTGTTTCTTTTATAAGCAGAATCCTGAACATTGTTCACGTTTTATGAAGTACTTGGTTGTCAGCCTTGAGAGGATTGAACATAATGCATATAAACATTCACACTTCCCAAGTTATGGTGGAGGGAAGGTCATTGATGAAATTGGTCAAAATGTTAGTGAACTGTCCTGAAAAATTCCAACAGTGATATTCTGGGACTGAGAGGATTTCCCTCCAATACCACAACCATATTCCTTTGTGTAAATATAATTCAAGCCAGTCACGTGTTTTCCCCTTGATTCTGATTAAATCCATGCAGAGTGCATCTTGTACCAAGTATAGATAGCAGGAATTTGTTAAAGCAAAGCGTAACCTAAAACAATACAGCATTGTTAATAAGAAAATAACAGTTGTTTAATCACCAACTTAAATATATAGATTACACCATGAAACTGGAGTAAAAACAATATTCAGATTAAAACAATAAAATAGCAAGACTAAAGATGGAACAGAGAAGAAATAATAGGTTGTTCTTGATTGTAATTTCTGAAACGTGCAAAATTCAGAATGCCTTGCGTTACTTGGGGGAATGCCTCCAAACGATTGCGCTTAAGTTGGAGATTTCCAATAATGAAGGCAGCTCAAGAAAATGAGGCTAAGGGGAGGGGGAGGGGAGGAGGATGTGCCCCCCTCCCATTAGTACGGAGCTTTTGCATTTTTCAGCTTGAAATTGTTCAATATGGTGCATACTGTAGCGAGACTAAATTACATTCCTAATTACATTCCACAGTAGAGCATGTGTGGAAATCAGATTATAATCAAGCACTTGGCCCATGTTGACCAACCTGGTTCTCACTGCACACCTGGTACTACTCCTGACCCTGACTCCAGTTGGATACCTTCTCTCATTCCTGACCCAGAGTCCAGCCTTACACCTGGCCCCCTATTCTACCCTGATCATAGCTGCTTACCTGCTTAGGTTCCCAGTGCTGAACACTCCCCTGGTCCCAGCTTTGACTGCACACCTAGTATTATTCCAGACCTTGACTCTGGATGCACACTTGGCCTTGCTCCTAACCCCTCTGCACTGACAATATATCTGGCCCACACATAAAGCCCCATATCTGACCCCCTGGACGTAACCTATTACGTTCAAGTCCACAGGTGCTTATTTAATGCAGTAATCTTTTATGGGGAACTTCACAGACCAAATTATGTTTTTAAAAAAAGTTGCTATATACATTGGCTTCCTTGTTATCTAACATGCTAGTTACTTTGTCAAAGAAGTAATCAATTGGTTGAACACAATTTCTCATCCATAAAATTATACTCACTCAGCTGTATATGTATTCTGTTACCATTTCTTTAATTTTCCTAATAAACTGTCCTGAAGTCTTTTTCTTTTTTTTAATTTTTTTTTTTTTTAAGAAGTAATTGTACAAAGATAAACCATTCGGCATCTAAAATTATACAATTATTGTACAGCTTCATTTTTAACCTTATAACCTGAAAATTAAAAAAAAGAAAAGAAAAAGAGAACAAGAAAGGGAAAAAGTGAAAAGATAGATCGAAAAAGAACAAAAGAAAGACCCCTAAACTACCAAAGTAGTGTGGCCGAAAGATATAGAAATAAGATAAAAGGAAAAGAAAGGTGGAGATATACTTTGCCCCTCACTTTGCCCCTCATCCCCCTCCCCTCCCCCCGCCCACCACACCCAACCCGGCATCGGTTATAAATTTAAATTTGTGTTGCACCATGCTATTCTTGTAAGAATTTGGTGAAGGGTGTCCATGTCTTGAG
Organism: Leucoraja erinaceus; assembly: GCF_028641065.1. Taxonomy (NCBI): domain Eukaryota; kingdom Metazoa; phylum Chordata; class Chondrichthyes; order Rajiformes; family Rajidae; genus Leucoraja; species Leucoraja erinaceus. Next base: position 96,860,107 of record NC_073377.1, read on the forward strand.
AAATTGATCTGGTTTTTCCGCCAAGACAAGCCTAATGTTTTCCAAATGTAGTGCCTCGGACATGTTTGTGATCCACATCTTCACTGTTGTCTGTTTCCAAAATGTAAGTATTCGTTTTTTCGCTGTTATCAGGCCATAATTAAGAAAACGTCTTTGAAATAATGTTAGCTCAGAACAGGCCTCTGACATACCTAGTGTGATCAATTTTATGTCGGGATCCAATTTTATTTTAAGTATTTTGAAAAAGATATCAAAAATTCCCCTCCAGAAGTTTTGTAATTTTGTACAGGAAGCAAAGGAATGGGTTATGGTTGCTTCCAGAGACATTTGGGAAGATTCTATTCAATTTAGACTTTGAATAATAAAGTCTATGCAGTATTTTGAATTGTATTAGCGAGTGCCTAACATTAGGAGAACAGTAGTGTATATATAGAAGACTTTCCTCCCAACTATCCTTTGAAATTGTTAAACCCAATTCGTCTTTCCAAGCTCGCCTAATTATTTTCGACGGTAGGATGTGTAAATTTAAAAGTGTATTATAGAGGTATGATATTAACATTTGAATCCGACTTTCTATTCTTGCATTCATCTAGTACATCTGGACTCGTAGAGTGACAATCGTGGGTGTGTATTTTCACATAGTCTTGTATTTGAAGATATCTGAAGTATTGACTACCTTTCAAATGATATTTCGACTGTAACTCTTGAAACGAGAGGAGGGTCCCCATCTCATAAAGGTCTCCCAGCATTTTAATTCCTAAGCTTTCCCATTGTACAGCCACCTTGTCTAAAGTAGGTTTAAACGAGGGATTATTGGCGATTGGTAAGAGGAGCAATAAATTTCTCAATTTAAGGGTTGATCAGCTGTTTCCAGATTCGTAAGGTGCTATGGATTATCATATTTTTCTCAAACTTTGATTTCTTCAGATTTATTGGAGAGAGAAGAATCGCGCCTATATTGAAAGGCAAACAATCTTCCCTCTCCATTTTTAACCAGTTTACCTGTTGGCATGTATCGTCCATCCAATAAATTAAATTTTTAATATTATTTGCCCAGTAATAGAGAAGAAAATTAGGGAAAGCCAGTCCGCCTATTGCTTTATGTTTACATAAATGTCGTTTGTGAATTCTGTGAGTTTTGTGATCCCAGAAAAAGTTTGTAATCGCAGTCGAGTTTTGATCAGTATTGATTGAAATAAGTACAGGATTTGTGGAAGGAAAATCATCTTTATGGCATTTAGTCTACCTATGAGGGAAATCGGAAGTGTTTTCCAAAATTGAATTGCATTTAATTTAATGATTAATGGAGGAAAATTTGCTTGAAATAAGGAATAATATTTTCTAGTCACGTAAACTCCAAGATATTTAAATTTTTCTGTAGCAATTCTAAAGGGAAATTTTAGAAGGTGTGACGGGTCTTGAGGTTTTATCGGCATAATTGCACTTTTGTTCCAGTTTATTCTATACCCTGAAAAGGATGTACTCTTATACTTTCAGCTAAGGGTTCTATCGCAAGGGCAAATAACAGTGGTGATAATGCACACCCTTGTCTATTGTCCCTGGATAATTGAAATTTAGGTGAGAGTGTTTGATTAGTCAGTATTCCCTGAAGTCATTTTCACCCCCAATATTTTCAGTATTTTGCTGTCTTCCTCTCAACTGGGACTTTTCTGAAATGCAAAGTCCAATAACTATATATTTTTTGTTTTTGTGTGTTTTTTTTTTGTTTTTGTTTATTTTATTAGAAGTTAATACAGTACAAAACAGTACAGTGGAACCTAATTTTAGGTGCCAACTATGTCATACCATAATCCATTCTATGTACAACCTCTAGTTTTATGTTTTGAGAAGGAAGTAAGCAAGACAAGAAAAAGAAAACAATAGAAAGGGGAAAAAGAGGAAAAATAGATAGTAGAGAATAGAAAAACGTGAAGTGTGTATATATTAAAAAAAAAGAAAAAGTGGAAAGTAGAAATAGCAGAGAAGGCCCCTTAAAAGAGAAATTTTCAAATCTTTATTCGGAGATGTAGATCTATCCAACGGCATGAACTGAAATCAGCAATCTTTACGGTACCGCTGCATCACATGATTCCAAAAAGTCAATGAAAAGAGACCAACTCCTTAAGAATTGGTCATTTTTATCTATTAGTCGGAGTCTCATTTCTTCAAGGCTTGCTATGTCCATCATATTCCTAATCCACATTTTAACAGTTGGTATGACTGTAATTTTCCAAAATTTAAGTATCAATTTCTTTCCAATTATTAACACATAATTAAAAAAAACGTTTTGGTCTTTATTTAAATTGATATCTTCTACTATTATTCTCAATATAATCCATTCCGTTTTAGGTTCTATTCTTGACTTGAAAAGCTTTGTAAATATATCAAATATATCGCTCCAAAATTTATTCAACTTTGTACATCCTACAAATGAATGTGTTATATTAGCGTTTTGAAACAAACATTTATCGCATCTGGGAGAGACGTTTGGATAAAATTTATTCAACCTCGTTTTTGAATAATATAGTCTATGTAATAATTTGAATTGAATTAAATTATGTCTTGCATTAATAGAACAATTATGTGTGTTCATCAGATACTTTTCCCATCTATCCTTCGAGATCTTTATCATTAGCTCATGTTCCCAATCTTCAAAGAGAAAAACAAATTTACGCAGCACCTTTTGCTTTTGAAATGGCCTGACAAGGGAATTAGTGGAGGTGGTTGTTATTGTGGCATTCAAAATGGAACTGGATATTTTTGTGAAAGGGAGAAAAAAAACTTGGGGTTTTGAGGGGAGGACAGAGAAGTAAGACTAGTTGGATTGCACTCAATCAGCTGACTGGCCTACTGAAATCTGCAGCCCCTGTGTAATTACTTATGCCCCTGTCCCACTTAGGAAACCTGAACGGAAACCTCTGGTGACCTTGAGCCCCACCCAAGGTTTCCATGAGTTGCCAGAGGTTTTGGTCACTTGCCTGGAAAGCCTCGACCAAAGCGTGAGCTGCATCTACACACACACACACACACACACACACACACACACACACACACACACCGCGAAGGTGGGGGCCAGGGACAGTGCAGGAGCGCTGTCTGCGCGATGAAGAGGAAGGTAAACGGCTGCCACAGAGCACGGTAAGTCGTTTAGAGAGGGAGAGAGGGAGGGAGAGAAGGGGAGAGAGAAGGGGGAGAAGAAGGTGTGGAGACAGTTTTAAGAAGTTTAATAAAGTTAGCGGGCATTTTACCTTCCGGCGGATCTTCCAGATCCTGAAAACCAAAGATCCTATAGGATCTGTGCTGAAATCTCCAATGAGCCAATCAAAATGGCTGGTCAGCGAAGGAGGTTGTCTTAGACTGCCTGTAAGTAAATAGCAACCCCACTGGCTTCTACAAAACGGCAACCTATTTTTAGTCAAGGCCGGTTTTGTTTTGTTTTTTAAATAATCGCAGGAACATAGAAGAAGCCTCGACTACGCCGAAACCACTTTCCACCATTAGGGAGAGTGACCGGAACCTCCGAGAACCTGGCACGGCAACCTCTGGGTGGGGCGTTTTATTAGATCGCCAGTTTTTATGTAGTTTCCGTTCAGGTTTCCTGTGTGTGGGGGGGGTGGGGGTGGGGTGGGAGGGGGGGGGGGGGAAACTTTGAATCTCTCCCTGCACTGGGGACAGGTGTGTTGAGGCTGCAACGAGGAGCGGCCTCCAACAAGCCGGGGACGACTCACCGTTTGCCGTCGCGATCGCGGCTGGCCGAGACCGGAGCAGGTGGAGCGGTGGAGGAGCGCTGCTGCTGCTGCTGCCGCTGCTGCTGCTGACAGGGACATTACATGATGCTCAATGATTTCAAAAATATTGCCCTTTCTAGCAACATCTCAGTAAAATTAATGACAGTTGCTGACACAGCCAAGATTTTTCTTGTAATATTATTATGAAGCAGCAGAGGGAGAAAGTTACCACCAAATTCTCTTTCTGGATGATCAGCTCACATTTGGAATTTAATTTTTAATAATATTTATTTTACATTCAGTTTTTATTACACTATGGAACAGTACAGCACAAGATTAGTCTCTCAAGCCCACAATGTCTGTTCCAATTATGATGCCAAGACCATCACTTATCTGCACATACATTAATTTGGAGGTGTATTAATCTGTTATCTGCTTTGCCTTCTACTGTTAGGGTTGTTTCAAGTTTCACATGATGGGATTCTGAATCTAATCTGTGCCATAGTTAATACTGGGTATAAAAACAAATTCCACCAAATTTTTAAATGACATTTCACCAACCCAAGAAAACTACCAACATTAATAAACATGTTTTTAAAACATGCTACATAAAACTAAGGTTATGTAAATTGATTGTTTTTGGAACATTGGCTGCTGAGCTTGTCTGGGGCTTGGAGAGCTTTTAATGGTTGCTGTGATTTTTATGAATCAATGATGAAACATGAAGTTGTACCAATTCTTTGCTTGGTATTCCGTGTCCTTCACAGCATAAACAGAATCGTGGCACCATCATCACCAGGCATAATGACATCTGCCCAGTTTTCAGGCTGCAGTCAGAGAAAGAGGGACCACAGGAGGAGGTGGCTTGCAGCCGAGCAGACTTTGTACCAGGCTCTTGTCGCATCATGAAAGAGTTGTTTGCTGATAAAATACCTGCCAACTGTTCCCACCAGTCATCAGACGTGATTTGTACAATTACGGTAGGAATTTAAATTTAAATAGTTTAACTCCCTTTAGTCACCTCTGCAAAAAATATTGATTACAAAGATGAACTCCATAAAAACTGTTGGAATGAATTGGGGTAGAATTTAAAAAAAATTGCGAAGCCAAGTTAAATGGCTTTTAGTTATCTGTTGTATAAAGAGCTAAGATTGAAAGGAAGAAAAGAGACGAATTAGTGATAAATACTCGGCATCTATAGAGAGAGATTAGACAGCCATAAGAGGGGACTGTATAATATATTTTTAAATAGCCCTCGGCAGTGGCGGACTGGCCAGGGTGTCAGCTTGCCCGATGGCAAGTGGGCCCCCTTTGTCTCCTGGCAACCAATATTTTTAGACCCAGTCCGCCACTGCCCCTTGGTGTTTGCTTTTGACTTTGTGCACACCTTTTGATTGAATGCTGCATGGACATTTGATATGACTGCCTTTTGGCTGTAAAATATCTCTTCAACCATCCACCATATTTAGTTAAAAGTCTAAAATCCCTTTATGTAGCTTTTCCAAAAGTGAAGGACCACACGACTACATAGAAACATAGAAACATAGAAATTAGGTGCAGGAGTAGGCCATTCAGCCCTTCGAGCCTGCACCGCCATTCAATATGATCATGGCTGATCATCCAACTCAGTATCCCGTACCTGCCTTCTCTCCATACCCTCTGATCCCTTTAGCCACAAGGGCCACATCTAACTCCCTCTTAAATATAGCCAATGAACTGGCCTCAACTACCCTCTGTGGCAGAGAGTTCCAGAGATTCGCCACTCTCTGTGTGAAAAAAGTTCTCCTCATCTCGGTTTTAAAGGATTTCCTCCTTATCCTTAAGCTGTGACCCCTTGTCCTGGAATGTTGACATTGTATGCACCAAGTTGCTGAAAGTTCCAGGCGCTATAATTAATCCTTGACATGTTGACATTAGCCAGGCTGTTGATTAAGGTCCATAAAAATGTCATCCTCCTTTTTCAGGCTAAAAGGGGGTGGGGTGGAGCTTTGTTTTATTAGACTTCATGACCAGTCTTGGACGTGATGACATTCAGGTAATGAAAAGGCAGTTCTGCTTTTGCTGGCTAAGACTACTTGTTGCATCTTAACTATTAACCACCTTAAATTTGGAATGTTTCTAGTCTGGGCTTCTGTTGCTCATTGACTGATCCTTCACACGGGGAAATCTTGCAGTGGAAATTTGTATACTTACAATTAACTTTTTTCCTTGTTTTCCCCAAAGGAATACAATCCTCAAAAGCCTCAAGCAAGCTGTCACCATGATGTGTGCAGTGAATCATCTTCTGTTGTGATAGGATTGTACAATGAAGAGGTGGGCGTTAATCAGTGGCTGAAGTTTAAATCCACAATGGAAGCAATGACGTTTATTAATCAAGAGCTGCTAGTGGATTGGAGGACTTATCACCATGGTTACTGTTTTATCCGTTGCTTTAGCCGTGATGCAAGGAAGGTGTCACAACTTCTAATTCTGCCTCCAGTGTTGCGGACATATCAGAGATCCGCGAATAAACTTACAAATGAACCTGCACTGAATGTAAATATTTTACTCCTGGATTCTGTGTCCAGGCACCATTTTTATCGAAGTCTGCCAAAAACCATTGACACATTCAGAAAGTTGAACACTAATGTGTTCAAAACTGGACAAGTATTTGACTTTGAACTGGTTCAAGGTATAAAAAGTAGGACATTTGAGTCTCTTCAGGCTCTTTTTGGAGGCGAGTCATTCAATCCACTTAAACCATTCAGTTCATTTGAGCTGCCACCAAAAGCTGTGGATCTCAACAAAACCCTTGGAAGCTTTAAAAGATTTGGATATGAGACTTTATATTTGGAAGACATGTGCTGGAAGTGGGATTGGGGTTTGGTGAAAGAACTGAGAGCTCTTAAGAAAAATGCATCATTTCCTGAAAGATCACAGCTACTCCTGGAAGCAGCCAGGAGAAGCGGAATTGATAGAATGGATGTTTCATACTCTAGCTGTGATATTCTTCAGGAAAATGGGGTGAAGGATATGTTCCATGGACCTGCTGCTCTATGTTACAATGGTATCCATCAACACACCTACCTCCTACAGTATATTGAGTACTTTATCACTCGTTTCACATTTCTACAAAAGCCTTTTTTCAGCTTTCTTATGCTGGATTCCAATCATGAAGATACGGGTCTCAGGTTAAAACAGGTAGATGAAGACCTGGCCAAACATGTTACTTTCTTAGCTGATCAACAAAACACTCTGACCTTTATTCTTTCAGACCATGGGAATAATTATGGGCAGTTTGTTTCAAAGACCACAGAATCTCAAGTAGAATTGTTTCATACCACACTTTTTGTCATTGTCCCAGACAGAGCAGCTGCCTTACTGGGTGATGACAAGATTCGGTCCTTGTATACAAACCAACACAGGTTGATCAGCCTTCTTGATGTTCATCGTACCTTACAAGGTCTATTGCCAAATACTGGGATCATGAAAGAGAATGATGTGAAATACGGAGTACATGCGGACGGATTGCTGAGTCCCGTCTCTGCAAGTAGGACCTGTGACAGTATTCCAAGGATTCCTCCAAACATTTGCATTTGCCAAGACTTTGAAAAAACAGTGGCGAGTGATTCTAGTTTTGGCCTGTTTGCTGAATTTGCACTCGCTCAAATGAACCGTGAAATCCTTCAACAGCAGGTAAATGCAAAAAGAGCCCTTGCAGGGAACCGGGCTTGTCAAAAATTAATTGGTGTCAGATTTGACAATGTCAAAATACGTGAAGAACACATAAATGAGACTGTTATGAAACTGGACCTTTATGTAAAGGGGTCAGAAAGTACAGGGCGCCAGGAAGAAAAGTACTTGGTGGTTGTGGACTTCAATTTTGAGATGGATGCTTCAATGACTTTCCTGGGATTTGATCGTTTGTCTCCGTACAGCCCTTATGAGATTTGTGCTAATCATGATGTTGATTTAAGGTTGTGCATTTGTGATGTAGAAGATGTCGATGAGGTATCCATTCCATATTGGAAGAATATTTTGACCTCATCTGTGTCCTGGATTGAGACTAATTTCAGTTCCGTTCATGAGAGTTGTCTGTACCTCGCCAAAAGGCAATATAGTTCCGGTGTAGTTCTGGCAGTGGTTAACATCTGCCCACATTTACACTATGTCATTGAATTTGACTTCCTTACTGTAAATATGTACTCTTCATCTGTGATGCCTGTAAATATGACACTTTTGTCAAGATCAGAGGAGCTCCTGACCATTGGATTTCAGAAGAATAAGGGAAAACCTTGGAAGTATAAATATTATTTGAATTACAGAGCATTCACTTTGTAGATGAAACCATTCACATTGAAGTTAACACTATTTTTCTGTTAAGGGAATTATCTTCAGTTCATTGCAGAGGAGGATGACTGAATTTTAGAGTCTTCCCTCACAGTGGGAAAATTTGATTCTGCTCTGTGGGGATGTCTGTTAAAGACTATCGTGTTCTGTGCTCTTTATTATTCGTATGGCTGTATGGTGACCACACATTTCACTGTACCAATTGGTACATGTGTCAAATAAATCTATTTTGTATCTTGTATCTTGGTTTGCTGCAATGACTATTCCAATGTCAATTCAGATAACCTATAGTTAGGTTTACAGTTGTAGCCATTATATTGTGTGTTACATACCCAGGAATTGAATTTGGGAGCAAAGAATGGAATCCGATCTCCAGGACATTGCAGCCAAAACTATAACTAATTCTGTTCAAGAGCAGAAACACAGGTACCGCGCCCTCCATAATATTTGGGACAAAGGCCCATCATTTATTTATTTGCCCCTGTACTCCACAATTTTGATTTGTAATAGAAAAAAATCACATGTGGTTAAAGTGCACATTGTCAGATTTTAATAAAGGCGTTATTTAGACATTTTGGTTTCACCATGTAGAAATTACAGCTATGTTTATACATTGTCGCCCCATTTCAGAAAACCTGGATGACAAGGCACCTGAATTAGATTCTAATTTAGTGATTATAGCTATGCCTTCAATGCCATGACACCAATGGGGAAAAAGCAGGAACGGGGTACTGATTTTACTTCGGAGTCAAGTGAGTGATTCCGTGAAGAACCCGCTCAGCTCGCATGCGCGGCATTACGTCCAGCAAAGCAACAGCGGCACAGTGGGAGTCAGGCGCTCCCACTATGGAGGTGAAAGAACGGACCGTCGGGTAAGCTGACGTCGGGGTTTTTCTTTCACTGGGAGCTTTCTGCTTCCCGGCAGAGAAGAAAGGCTCTAAAACAAACCTGTCCCCCACTCGACTCCACGGAGGAGCGTTCCATCTGGGGGGGGGGGGGGGGGGCAGCATCAAGGCGGTAGGACCGCTTACCCGGCGCTCCGCTATCCCGACACCGTGCCGAGCCCAGCCCCGCTAGCGCCTGAGCAGCGGGCTGGAAGTACCGCCACAGAAGAGGCGTCCGGCTTGTGACTCCGACTTATCGGACGGCACGTCTTTCCACCCGCACGGGGGGAAAGACAGCCGCCTGAACAGACCTGCCCCCCTGCTCGACTCCACGGAGGAGCGTTCCATCTCGCGGGGGCAGCAACAAGGCGGTAGGACCGCTTACCGGGCAGTCCGCTACCCTGACACCGCGTCCGAGCCCAGCCCCGCTAGCGCCTGAGCAGTGGGCTGGATGTAAAGCCATGGAAGAGGCGTCCGGCCGGTGGCTCCGACTTGTCGGATGGGGATGTCTCTCCACCCAGGCATGGAGCGTGCAGGAGGTGGGCAAAAGCCTGACATCAGCCATCACATCGTTTTTCCTCGTTCCATGGACAAATATGGAGATGACCACAACCTTCGTAAACAAGTCATAAGACCTGCCATAAAATCCTACATTGCGGGGTTGTGCATACCCCAGCCACTGAGCCAGACCCACTGCTCTGTGGCAAAAACCTCACAAAGCATATGAAGGACATGCAAGAGGTTTTACAAAACTTTCGGCTCATGAGGGCAGGGCCGGGACGAGTAACCAAAAACAGTAATTCCTACGCAGCAGCACCCCATCGCGTCCATCAGTCAACGTCTACCATATCGGACTGATGAAAGCTCGGGGTCCACATTTTATCACCGAAAGTCTTCTTTAGACCAGGGCCCAGAGCGGACCCCATGGAAAATGTGCCACCCCCCAACGTCACCGCCACGTCAGACGATGTGCAACACTCGTTGGACCAGCAGGAAACAGAAGAATACCCATAACCATGGAGGTAGGTGGGTCTGGTTCCTACCAGCATATAGAGTAATACTAACACATGGGAGTCTATCACGAGTGATCAGTATATACTCAATGGCATTAGTGAATACAAATACAATTCATACTAGAAAAATTGCCACCAGGTCAACATTCACCCCAGAGGGTATTTTTCCCCTCTCCGTTAAAGAAACAAGAGGGACAAGCTGAACTGGTGAGACTAATTACAAAGGGTATCATGGGAAAACCTGAACCCTTGCAATTCGTATCAAATATATTCACTAAACCCAAAAAAGATGGTGGATGTCGCATCATCATTGACTTAACTTCACTAAATATGTTTGTTAAGTATATACATTTCAAAATGGAACCGGTTGTTACTGCCAAACAACTAAATTACAAAGGATACTTCATTGCAAGCATTCATCTTAAAGATGTTTACTATTTAGTACCATTCAAAAGGATCATCGCAGATACCTGAAATTTATCTGGATGGGGCAGCTATAGCAGTTTAAAGCGTTACCCAATGGGTTCACATTAGCCCAAGACTGTCACCAAGACACTAAAACCAGCTCTGGCAATATTCAGAAGACAAAAACATATTGTCATGGCATAGCTTGATGATATCCTAAATGGTAGGCAAGACCATGAATTTGACTATGTTAGCTGTTCAGCTACCAAACAGTTATTTAAAACCCTGGGGTTGTCTTACATCCAGATAAATCTAAGTTGAAGCCATCCACTATCATGGACTACTTGGGCTTCACAATTAATTCAGTCTACGTGGCTGTAACATTGCCAAGAGACAAAATAGTTGAATTGGCACAAGCATGCAACAATTTAATGGTCAACAAACTACCAACTACTCGACAAGTAACAGAGTAATTGGGAAAATGGTAGCAGCATTTCCGGCTACATAATTCGGACCTTTGTACCAAAAACGACATACAGGTCATTATGATCGTTTCATGAAGTTACCCACTGAAGTAATATCAGAACTACAGTGGTGGGCAAAAAACATTTAACATAGTTTCAGCCTATTATCATCACTAACCCTACATCAGTTATCCAAACAGATGCCAGTGCTCAAGGCTGGGGAGCAACTAACTCTATATCCAGCACAAGTAGTAGATGGACTAACCCAGAATCATCGTTACCACTTACACTGGGCATTAATTATCTAGAGATGTTGGGTGGCTTTTATGGTTTAAAAGCATATGCATAAATATGCATCACTTGCATGTACGGTTATAAATAGATAATACTACGGTGGTGGCCTACATTAACCATATGGGCGGCATATCATCGGTATTGACAAGTTGGTCAACACAATTTGGCAATGGTGTGTCCAAAGACATATTTGGCTATCAGTAACTTACCTGCCAGGTAAGCTAAAATACAGTGGCTGACACGAGGTCACGTAAATTTAATGACAACATTGAATGGATGTTAAAACCCCCAAAACTTTTTTCACAAAAGTTAGCAAGCAATATGGCACGCCAGATATCGATTTATTTGCATCAAGGCTAAATCACCAGGTACCTATGTATGTCGCTTGGGAACCAGACCCTGAGGCAGCAGTGGTAGATGCGTTCGCGCTGGATTGGAGAAATTCCTCTTCTATTTATTTCCTCCCTTCTGCCTCATCAGTTGGAGACTACGCGCAATACAAATGGACTCTGCTTCAGGTATTTTGATAGTACCCGACTGGCCTACACAGCCATGGTTCCCAATACTCCATGACATGGTTGTTGAAACTCCAATGGTATTCCCCAGTGACCCAGAGTTATTAACACCCAGTGTTGGGCACAAGCCACCCGTGCCATGAAAAAAATCAAACTCCTGGGTTGCAGATTCTGCACAAACCACTTCTGGGACTGGGATTATCATAACATACCTTCGACACCATGTCAGCATCCCTTCAAACATCCACTAAAAAACAACACTTGTCCAGCATCAAAAAATGGGAGAAGTACTGCTTGGATACAGGGACCACCTACTCACCCGCTACAGTTACCAACGTACTGGAATTCCTGGCGAACCTTCACCACGACGATGGACTCAGCTACAGAGCCATCAACACAGCTAGAATTGCCCTGCCTGTCTATTTAAAACCAGCTCCAGGACAACAGGCCATGGGGTCCCACCAGCTGGTGGTCAAACTAATGAGGGTATTTACAACTCTAACCCCCTAGACCAAGGTACACCCATATATGGGATGTCAGTGTGGTCCTGACATACCTCGGGGGATGGCCACCAGCCAGATCCCTCAACCTGGAACCATCTATGCTCAAAACACTCATGTTGATGGCACTTGTATCTGCACAGAGGGTCCAGTCACTACACCTTTTGTGACTGGACACCATGCACACAGCTCCAGACCAGATCTCTGTCGTTATCCAGGGAATGATCAAACAGAGCAGACCAGGAACATCTAATCCAGTCGTGGAATTCCGGGCTTAACCGCCAGAAATACGGTTATGTGCCATGACCCTACTATCCTACATAGACACAACCAAAATACTCGAGGGAGATGAAAAGCCTTGTGGGTCAGTCATAAAAAAACCTTATGGTCTGGTGACGAGCCATTTGGAGATGGCTCAAGTAGGTGCTAAAAGCTGCTGGGATAAAAACTAACATGTACAAATTTCATTCCACCAGGGCAGCATCCACGTTGACGGCTAAAAGAATGGACGTGCCTATGAACCACATCCTGGCTACAGCAGGATGGTGGAAAGACATTCAGAAATTTTATAATAAGCCATTGGCAAAACCTGTTTTATTTGCAGGAAAGATTTTACAGACTGCAAATATTTAATTTAAGCCCAGGGGAGCAATTTAATTTCTTTGTTGTTATTGTTAAAAAATACCATTGTGTTTTTCTACAAACAGATTCATTGGTTGGTTACGATAACACACTTCCTCCCTCAAAGACTTCGGCAGTGATGTAGTAATAACTGTTACACGGTTTGAAATCACAGAGCTTTGAAATCTTCACGGAATCACTCATGTGACTCCGAAGTAAAATAGTAAGATTAAACGAGAACTTACCAGTTTGAAGTTTGATCTGTATTTTATGAGGAGTTACAATGAGGGATTACGTGCCCTCCGCTCCCACCCTCAATAATATGGGTAAAATTCATAAACTGATGTCTCCTTATCTTTACTATGTTTACTTCAATAACTGTGTCTATCTGTGATTCCACACCGCTGCTTTGAAGTATGCCGCGCATGCGTGCTGAGCGGGTTCTTCACGTAATCCCTCATCGTAACTCCTCATAAAATACAGATCAAACTTCAAACTGGTAAGTTCTCATTTAATCCTGCTATTTTAGATGATCAGCCATGATCATATTGAAAGGCGGTGCTGGCTCGAAGGGGCGAATGGCCTACTCCTGCACCTATTTTTCTATGTTTCTAAACAAATTCATCTCCAAATTCCTAGACCCAGGACTCGACTCCCTTCTATGCACCAGGGTCCTTGACTTTCTGACCTAAAGACCGCAATCAGCATAAGGTATTTATCGCTTATCAGGATAAGCGATAAATACCGTTTATGATAAATCTCAACACTGTTCACCCCCGAGGCTTCATTCTCAGTCCTTTACTATACTCCTGCATCTATCGCGACTGTGAGGCCAAGTCCAGGCCGCCTTTAACATTTCAGATTTTATTTTTTCAGTCTCCAAACTTCCCATTCATCTTCTATTAGCAGGATACAGCCTCTGAAGTAGATCTGCAGGCCTACACAGACAGGGAGACCAAGGAGTTGGAATCTGGTTCTTGCTGGTCTCAGAACTTTTAAGTGAACTGATGTAACCCAAGCAAGCTGTAGGCAAGGCATTCACCCATCACCCTCCTGACTAGGCAACAACATGATGTATATGTTTGTATTGTGTACGTGGTCCAGTGCAGTGTGGAGAGGCAGCGAGGTTGATCTAAGGAGGCATTAGGCTAACTGTAGTGGGTCCGGATCCTTAATAAGTCAGGAGTTAATGTGCCATAACCAATCTCTCAAGCACTTCTTCACCTCTGTTGTTATTCCACTGATCATCGAGGCATGTCACCCTGCATATTCATGTCTTCATCGATTCATCGATTGATTCAGCGATCATTTCACTGAACATCTCTGCTCAGTCCGCCTTAACCAACCTGATCTCCCGGTTGCTCAGCACTTTAACTCCCCCTCCCATTCCAAATCTGACCTTTCTGTCCTGGGCCTCCTCCATTGTCAGAGTGAGGCCCAGCGTAAATTGAACAACACTTCATATTTTGCTTGGGTAGCTTACACCCCAGCGATATGAACATTGACTTATCTAACTACAACTAGCCCTTGCTTTCCCTCTCATTTCATCCCGTCTCCCTTCCCAGTTCTCTCACCAGTCTTCACTGTCTCTGACTACATTCTATCTTTGTCCCGCCCACTACCCTGACATCAGTCTGAAGAAAGGTCTCGACCCGAAACATCACCCAATCCTTTTCTCCAGAGATGCTGCCTGTCCCGCTGAGTTACTCCAGCACATTGTGTCTACCTTCGATTTAAACCAGAATCTGCAGTTCTTTCCTACATATTCATTTATTCATACCTACCATAGAAACGAAAGCATTTGTAAATGATTTGTAAATGATTTGTAGAGTATTTTGGAGAGCATTTTTGTCCACAGCCAATGGACTCTCATGAGAGACTACCCAATTCTGAAGAAGGATCCTGACTTGAAATTATCAACATCCTACAGATGTTGCCAGACCCAGCGAGTTCGTCCAGCACTTTGTTTTTCATGCCAGGTTCCACATAGATTACTTTCCTCCACAGCATATTGAAAAATAATGGTTTACAGCTGGATAAGTGCAAAAATATTGGTAACATAAAATCTGGACCAAAATCAAAAGAGAGGTACAGAATAGTATCTGCAAGTTCTTTATAACCAACTAAGGTGGACTCCATTCAATATCTGATAACATTCACAGGAAATAATTTGGGAGGTAGGATAAGAAAAATAATCGTGAATCAGAGTGTTTGAAGTGAAGCTAGTTCAAATAATTTGTGCAGATCTTTCTGTTTCCTTGCCTCCTGTGAGTCATTTGACTTTTCATTCACATGAAATCCAATGTACAAATGTAATTTGATATATAAACAGATGAAAACATTATTCTGTAGATCAGGTAAAAACAATTGATATTTCAGTTCAATAACCCTTTGGTACAGGAAAATTAGAAATTGTTATTGCAGACAAAGTGAGGAAGGGAACTCAAAGAAAGGTTACAGATTTACAGCATCTACAGTTTGATGACAGATGCTGATGTAGTCATTAACCTAAAACAAATGCTGCCAGCATTGGTTTTTATTTTGGATTTGTATGTTTTATTTTGATGTTCAAATTAGGAAAACTATTCAAAACTTTTTGCAACTATGATTTATAAAACCAGACCAATTTTCAGAAGTTAGACACAAAGTGCTGGAGTAACTCAGCAGAACAGAATGTAAATAATCCAGAGAAACTGCAGAAGGAACACATTTATGCCAGAACAGATCTTTCTGTTTCCTTGCCTCCTGTGAGTCATTTGACTTTTCATCCACATGAAATCCAATGTACAAATGTAATTTGATATATAAATATTGGGAAGGGGGGAGATGCAGCGAGACCTGGGTGTCATGGTACACCAGTCATTGAAGGTAGGCATGCAGGTGCAGCAGGCAGTAAAGAAAGCGAATGGTATGTTAGCTTTCATTGCAAAAGGATTTGAGTATAGGAGCAGGGAGGTTCTACTGCAGTTGTACAGGGTCTTGGTGAGACCACACCTGGAGTATTGCGTACAGTTTTTGGTCTCCAAATCTGAGGAAGGACATTATTGCCATAGAGGGAGTGCAGAGAAGGTTCACCAGACTGATTCCTGGGATGTCAGGACTGTCTTATGAAGAAAGACTGGATAGACTTGGTTTATACTCTCTAGAATTTAGGAGATTGAGAGGGGATCTTATAGAAACTTACAAAATTCTTAAGGGGTTGGACAGGCTAGATGCAGGAAGATTGTTCCCCATGTTGGGGAAGTCCAGTACAAGGGGGTCACAACTTAAAGATAAGGGGGAAATCTTTTAAAACCGAGATGAGAAGAACTTTTTTCACACAGAGAGTGGTGAATCTCTGGAACTCTCTGCCACAGAGGGTAGTTGAGGCCAGTTCATTGGCTATATTTAAGAGGGAGTTAGATGTGGCCCTTGTGGCTAAGGGGATCAGGGGGTATGGAGAGAAGGCAGGTACGGGATACTGAGTTGGATGATCAGCCATGATCATATTGAATGGCGGTGCAGGCTCAAAGGGCCGAATGGCCTACTCCTGCACCTAATTTCTATGTTTCTAACACTAACCCTAAATTTGCAAAGGAATAGCTCTTGACATTGACCTCAAAGAAAACTGCCCACGATGGTCGACCATTGTTTTTTTGTGTGGATTTCCCATTTTCCTTATTAGTCCACACAAACTTTGGCATTCAACAGCAGTGAAGGCTTATAGATGGGTAGGCAGACAGGGAGTTCTTGTAGACAGCAAAACAAATGACCAGAGCTAGAATTGTTAACTGATTTTTAGGCATATTTATATGATAAAATAAAGATTGGAATGTACATGCAAATTTGTTATAATCCAGAATTATCTATGAAGAAAAAATAGTGGTTAATATTTAAATATTCTCAAAAGATTAATTAAACTCCACACATAGAATTGTTTTTTTCAGCTTAAGTTTACAATGAGGCATAACATTTAAAGGATTTTATGCTGAGAATAAAACAGCAAAACATAAGTTTTTGATAATAGTTTTTATGATCTAGCGAAGCTCCCACCAACAGCAGAGGGCGCTGGGCCTCACTCTGACAGTGGAAGAGGCCCAGGACAGACAGGTCAGATTGGGAATGGGAGGGGGAGTTAAAGTGCTGAGCAACTGGCAGATCAGGTTGAAAAGCTGGAGTTAAGGCGGACTGAGCGGAGGTGTTCAGCGAAACGATCGCTGAGCCTGTGCTTGGTCTCGCCGATGTATTTCAGCGAAACGACTGCCAAGCCAATGTTTGCTGAAATACAACGGAGAGACCAAGCGCAGGCTCAGCAATCATTTCACTGAAATACATCGGCGAGACCATGTGTTTGTGTCTACCTTCGATTTAAACCAACATCTGCTGTTCTTTTCTACACATTAAGGGTGTAGTGTGTTATTGTCTTATTACAACCACAAGACCATTCAGCACATTGTGTTTATGCCAGCTCCCAACAGAGCAGTTTAATCAGTCCAACTCTCTATTCCCTCCATATTTTCTCTATCACCCTTTTCTTCTTGTGTTCTCTCTTGTATGTAAATCAACCTCTTTGGTTCTTTTATCACCTACCTAGAGGCATTCCACTCTGGCGTGTGGAAGGAAACCTGAACATCCGATGGAAACCTCATGTGGTCCCGGTGAGACTGTGCAGTGTGGACAGAGACAGCACCCAATGTCAGGTCACTACCTGATCCCTGGACATGTGAGGCAGCAACATTAACTGCTGCACCACCAGGTCATTCCATTGTTGTTGAACACCCTAACTTCTGTATGATTCCAGAATAACATAGAACATAGACCCGCACAAAAACAGGCTCTTTGGCTCACAATGTCTGTACCAAAGTTGATGCCAACTCTACTCTTCTGTGCTTGCACATGATAACTATCCCTCCATTTCCTATCCATCTGCCTTTCCAAAAGTCTCTTAAATATCACTATCTTACCTGCCTCCTCCATCACACCCTGCATCCTGAACCAGGCACTTAACACCCAACGTGTAAAAACACTCGCCCCTCTCGTCTGAGAGCTATGCTCACTAGTATTTGATATTTCCACCATGGGGAACGATTTTCTAACTGTCTACCAAGGTATGCCTTTCTTAATTGCATATATTCTATCGGATCTCCTCTCAACCTCAGGCATTCCAGGGAAAACAATCCAATCTGTTCAATCTCTCCATGTAGCTAATAACCTCTAATCCAGCACCATTCCAGTAAACCTCTTCTGCATCATTATTCAAAGTCTCCACACCCTTTCTGTAATGGGGTGACCAGAACTGCGTGTAATACTCCAAATGCACCATTACCAAAGCCCTATAAAGCTGCATCATGACTTCCTGACCCGTATATTCAAACGCTTGTTCAATGCTGATCTATATCCCACTGTATACTTTGGCAGCCTTCCTCACAATCCGTGACCCCAGCAATCTTGGTGTCATCTGCAAATTTAATTATTTATAAATTATTAACCCATTTATATTTACATCCAATTCATTTATATATTTCATAAACATCAGAAGTCTCATCACAGATCCCTGCGGAACTCCACTGGTCAGATCTACAACCTGCATATTGTCCTTCCACCACAACCCTCCGTCTTCTATCAGTAAACCAATACTTAATCTAGCAATGTTACAAAATGTTGAGATTTAAAAAATCAAGTCTGTAATTTATCCCATCAGATAAAGCATAAAAAGAAGTTTAATTTGACACCTAATTCACTTTCATATCTCAAGTATTTAAAAAGTTATGGCCATTTTCATACTCGGAAATTAGCATCTTGTTCCCTATTGATTTTCTATGGACATAACAAAAAAGCTGTGATCGTGTGCTGTCAAAAGGCCATAACCTTCTTAAAAATTAAGAGAACTGAATGAAAGTTTCAGTTATCGTAGATTGAAGCATTCTGAAACAAATATAAAATAATCTTACTTGGATGACCTGAAATTAAAACATATAAGGGCCGAATGGCCTACTCCTGCACCTAATTTCTATGTACCTAATTTCTATAATTAGTTAGTTACCCAAGTGTAGCTAATTTCAAACTTCAATTACTAGATCTAAACATCTATCCATTTCTTAATAAATGATTAACATTTTTAAATAGCCCAAGTGTCCAAATAATATTCATAAATAATTCACAATAAAACATGATTTTGAAATCTCATTTACATTAATTTATAGGCCAAATGGAAGGAATTTAGTGTTCAATTGCTGTAAATTAAAGTCCATTTTAAATCGGCTTTCTAGTGGGTTCCTGTGAACGCGCTGGTTTAGAATGTTCACATTGTGCTAGATTTGTGCCCTCAAATGCCCTGAAAAATACTGCAGGATATAAAGAGCCCAAAATGAACTACTCGCTATAGTAAACTTTGTATAAAGGGTTCTTAAGAAGCCCTTTTTAATGTAAAAATAAGCTACATACCTTCTGTATACAGCTCCATGCGGCCCTGTGGTTGCGTGAGGTCGCGGGTTTAGAGAGTGATTTTTAAACTATTATAACTATTATACAAGGCCATAAAAACTAATAATACCTTTTGCGACGGGGTCTTTCAGCGATTTTTCGTTAATGATTTACTAGGCTGAACATCTTCGATTGGAACAGCCTAGTGAAAATCGCGTTTTAAACCCGCCCCCTCTAAACAGCGCCAAAATCGCGCACACGGGCTGGGACAGATTTTCAGCGACGCTTCAGGTACGTTTTGTAACATACCTACTTAATCTATATGACAAAAGTGACTATTAATCTTCTGGATTAGCCTGCTATGGGAACTTTCTCAATTGAATGTCTAAAATCCATGTGGACAACATCCACCGCCCTACCCTCACTGATCACCTTCGTTATCTCTTCAAAAAGTTTGATCAAGTTAGTACGGGACGATCTGTCATGAACAGCCATATTGACCATTGTACAAAGCCATAGTGACTGTTGTACAAAGCCATACTGACTGCTGCGCGATCTGAGACATTTCTGTTCAGATGGACTATTTTGAAGTTGATTAGGGAATTCTTGTGGTGAACTGTTTTGATAGCTGTAGGTCTTTGATCACTTCGGTTTTGGACCCCAATACAAGGCTGCATGCCAATTCAAGTACAGCCCCGATGTTAAATATTAGAGACATTTATCCCAACGTCCATGACTACCTGTGCTAGTCCCAATTGCTTGCTAAATCCTGTATAAATCGCATCTACCATCCTGCCCTTGTCAGTCCTCTTGGTTATCTCTTCAAAACCTCAGTCAAATTAATGACACTTGATTTCCTATGCACAAAACCATGTTCACTATCTCTAATCAGTCCTAGCCTTTCCAAATGCAGAAAGATCCTGTTTTTCAGAATCTCCTACAAGTAACTTTCTCACCACTGATGCGCAGTTCGCCGGCCATAGTTCCTGGCCTTATCCTTGCATTCTTTATTAAATAAAGGCACCACATTAGTGATCCTCCACTCTTCCGGTACCTCACTGTGACTAAGGAAGCTACAACAATCTGCCAAAGTCCAAGCAACTTATTCCCTTACTTTACAAACTATCCAGGGGTCAGATCTTGGACAGATCTTTGGGATTTACCAATGTCCTAGGGAATATCCTGTCAGGACCTGGAGACTTATCCACTTTTATATTTTTCAAAAGTGTCAGTACTTCTTTTACTTTGAAACTCATAGTATCCATAGCTACTCTACTCGTTTCCCTTACCTCACATAATTTAATATCCATCTCCTTGGTGAATACTGAAGAAAATAAATTGTTCAATATCTCCCCCATCTCTTTTGGCTCTGCAGATAGCTGTTTCTTATTCTGCTTTCCCTCTTGGGTGCATTCCTACATCCATTATAGTCCTCAAGGGACTTACTTGAAACCAGCAGCATATACCTAACATGCCCCTTTCTTTTTCTTGACCTGTCTCAATATCCTTCATCAATCAGGGTTCCAGATCCTACCAGCTCTCCTTTCACTTGTGCAGGAATATGTAGGCCCTGAGTTGCCCCTATCTCACTTCCAAAATCTTCTCAATTGCCAGACATCCTGTTACCTGTCAATAGTCTCTCCCAATCAAGCTTTGCAAGTTCCTGCCTAATGCATTAAAAATGAGCCTTGCACCGACCTACAAAGCAATATCACCTCAGGGAGGCACATTAATGGCAAGGGTGTCTTGTTGAAGATAGGTGCAAATATCACTGAGTATTCCAGTATTGAATGTATAGAGATTGTATGAAGAGATTAGACAGGTTTTGTTTTGTGTCAGAAAAGACATAATGCATGGAAGTAACCCAGTGGGACAGGCATCATCACTGGAGAACATGGAGGTGATTTTTCGGATCGGATCACATCTCCGTGGATCCAGTGGGGGTTAAAGTTGAGGTTTATTGCAGGTGTGATTGAGTGAGGCCCGGAGCTGTGGGAGAGACAGAGTAAGGGCCTCCTGGTGCCGGCACCAGCGCACGGCAGCCAGTATGCACCGCAGGTCACGGACGGTGAACTGTTGCGAGAACTGGTGGATTGAGTGTAAGTACCTGAAGTCCTGGTTGGTCTGAACTGGGAGGCCTGGAAGTGGAGCTGGAAGCCACGTGGCGGAAGATGGCAGCGCAGGCAAATGCTGGGGAAACACATGTGGCTGTGTCGGCAGGTCCAGGTTAGAACCTGGTCATAGAGCAGGAGATCAGCAGGGATCACAGAAGGGGAATAGTGAGAGAGTCTCACAGATCTCTGGGCAGAGAGAGAACTTCAAAGTAGGGTTAGCTTGAGGAAAGTTTGCAGTGGAGCGGTAAAATGTAAACATAAGGAAGGGCAGTTGATGGTTTACCCCCAAAACAAAATCACAAAGTGATGGACATTGGTGGAACAGGTTAGAGGGATATGGGCCAAACGCAGGCAAGTGGGACTAGCGTAGATGGGCCATATTGACGGGTGTGGGCAATTTGGAACCAAGGGCCTGCTTCCGCACTGTAGGACTGTGATACTATGAATCTAAGTACCAGGTGGCGCCAGCAATGGCTGCCTCGCCAACAGTCTGCCTGTCCCTTCCTTCTTTTGTTGTGCGTTTGTATGTGTTAAATGTACGTTTTTATTGTTCTTTAGCTTGTCCTATGTGGAGGGGTGGTTGGGGGAAACTTTTTCTAATCCCTTACCTTGATGGAGATGCAATATTTTTCCATATCGTATCTCTGTTCGCACTGCGGCCTAACATCGAGGAGTTAGCGGCCTTTGCTTCAGACCGACTTCGAGAGCTCCACTGTGCAGGGCCTCTTAGAGGAATTTTATCAGTGGGTACAAAGTTTCTTTTGGGCCCCCTTCCCTTCTCCATTAGTCATCCTGTTTTTATCCACTATGGTTTTATGCCATGAGCAGTACCCTGTAAGGCCAAAAGGGTATGGAAGGAGAGAAAGATGGAATGGAGCGCTCTGTTGATTTTTTGCATTTGAGGCCTTATGCTCCTATAATCCCTCCATGATAAATAGAAACAGTGATGGAAATGGATTTTAGGAACTAGGGGTACTCTAAGGAAGGAAGGAGGGGGGGGATTTTTTTTATGTGTGGTCATATCCATGTAAGAGTACAAGAATGCATAACTTGTTTATTGGAATGGAATGCTATTTATTGTCATTCAAATCTAGGTATGCACGAAATTTCATTTCTACAGTTTTTTACATTACAAAAAAATCCAAGTCCAACACTGAACACAGTTTACATAAGCATCCATCACAGTGAATCTCCAACACCTCCTCACTGTGATGGAAGGTAAAGTCTTTATCTCTTCCCTTTGTTCTTCTCCAACTGCAGCGTCGAGTCGAACTGGGGCTCCCGATGTTAAAGCCCCCGGCGGGCGATGGTAAGTCCTGTGACCGTTTAAACCACGCCGGGCGATGTTAGGCCCCGGCTCCGAGTCCTTTAAACCCCGCCGTTCCAGAGGGAGAAGTTGCCGTTGCGGAGCTCGGAAAAGCGGTCTCCCACCACGGTCCTGCGAGCTCCAATGTTACTGGCCTTGCGGCCGGTGCCTCCGAACTCGAAAGACGTGTCTCAGCCATGCGCCACCACAGCTCTTCCCGTGCCGATGATGGCCAGCTCCGCGATGTCAGCTCTGCAGGCTCCGCGACTGGAGCCCATAGGTTAGTCCCAGCCGTGGACTGGAGCCCATAGGTTAGTCGCTTTCTTTCTGCATGCCGTTTCTTTTACACACCTTCTGCCACTAAGAAGCCATGTCCTGACATATTCTTCGGGGGTTGAATTTTGACAGAGGAGGTCCCACCAACTTAATAAATAGAAGTTGAGAGATGATCAGTTTGAAGTCGTGCACGTTGTGGTACATGCAGAAATTCATGCCACTGAAGCTTCTTTCTTTTATTTTTCACTTAAATTTTTATTGATTTTTAAGAGATATTTTCAAAACCGTGCAACACCATCACCATAAATAAAACAAAGTAAGAAAAATAGCAATCAAAATTAAAAAAAAGTAGATGGGGAAAAAAAAAAAAGAAGTAAATAAATAAAAAAATTGGAATAAGACTGTGTGGTTCACTTGCCAAATTAAAAAAAGAAAAAAACATTACATTGATTAGTTATCTGGAGATAATTCAACATTCATACAAACATACCATCTAGTTCTATATAACGCAATCTTCCCATATCTAGCTCGGCATTTATCTAATTGGTGTCATGGCTCAAATAAACAGTCCATTTTTCCCATATCTTCTCAAATGAATTCTCCTTGACTCTCAAGGAATATGTCAATTTCTCCATAATAAAGATGTCTCGCACAATTTCTAACCACTGTTCCTGTTTTGGACTTTTTTCATTAAGCCACTGCCTGGTAATGGCCTCCTTACTTGCTGCAAGCAAAACTTTAATCAAATATGTATCTTCTATTTTTACACTATCTTTAATACGCCCCAGATACATCACAGGGCAGGTATTTGGGATTTTATAACCCAAGATATTATTTACAGCTGCATTAACTTTTTCCCAGTATGGCCTTATCTTTCCACAGTTCCAGAAAATATGCGAGTGGTCTGCCTCCGTACTCCCACACAGCCTCCAACAGTGTTGTTGGACAGCAAGTTGTCTGCTTTTTATTTTGGGTGTTATAAAAAAGCGAGATAGATTCTTCCAGCAAAATTCTCTCCATACTAGTGAGCTTGTGGATGAACATTGTGTTTCACACATTTGATACCATTCTTCTTCTGTTATTTGAATCTTTAATTCTGCTTCCCATTTTGTTTTTATGTAGAGCGTTGATTCTCCCCCGCTTTCCACCAGAGCTTGGTAGAAAGCAGAGATGACCCGAAACCCCTTCTGTTTGTATGCATCCACAATCACCTTGATCACATTATTTGAAGTTTCATCTAGTTCTGGCCTTATCTCTTTTATAAAGTAGTCTCTTAATTGCAAGTATCTAAAATAATCTTTGTTTTCAAGACCATACTTTGACTTTAAATCTTGGAAGCTCATAAACTCGCCATTTTCTGAAACTGTATACATTGCCGTTATGCCTTTTTGTGCCCATTCTTTGAATTTTGAATCATACACCCCTGGCTTAAACTTTGAGTCATATGCGAACCACTTCAATGCGTGAACCCCTCTTTTTAATTTGTATTTTTCCACTATAACATTTCATATTTCTAACGTAAATGCTACTATTGGATTCCTAGCATGTCTCAAAGCCCCTCTCAGATATTTGTCTCCCACCAAAATGTGGGTCTGGTAACCCTGTATCTCCCTTTCTCCCAGATGAGATTGAAAGAATATTTGAAGAAGACTATAAGAAACTCTATTCTAAACCACCATCAGCTGACGAAAGGACAATGAGAAGTTTTCTTAACTCACTTGATCTGCCACCCATTGGTGAGACACAAAATAATACCATTACGTCACAATTTACGGTTAAGGAGCTGGAAGCTGCAATCAGTAGACTTAAGGCTAGTAAATCACCAGGCAGCGATGGGTTTCCACCAGAATGGTACAAGACCTTTAAGAAAGAGCTAACACGTCTGCTCCTGTCTTGCTTTAACTGGACCCTTAAAGAGGGCAGGGCTCCCACCTCATGGAAGGAAGCAATTATTACCATTTTACCCAAGGAAGGCAAAGACAAAGAGCAATGTAAACATTTCAGGCCAATCTCAATTTTAAATGTAGACTACAAACTATTTACCCCAATCATTTGCAAAAGACTCGAGACTTTTGTACCAGATCTGATTAATGAAGACCAAACTGGATTTATTCGGGGGCATCAAACACAGGATAATATTAGAAGGAAGAACCCTCCACATTGTGGATAATGCTCAAAAAAAGGATACAAATATGGTCCTGGTCAGTTTAGATGCAGAAAAAGCCTTTGATAGTGTTAGTTGGGTATTCTTATATGAAGTACTGAGGAGATTTGGTTTCAATGAAGAAGCAATTCGGTGTATTAAAACAATATATCAGGAGCCTACAGCTAGGATTAAGGTAAATGGAAACATATCAAAATGGATCCAGTTAGAGAGGGGCACAAGACAAGGATGCTGTCTTTCTCCTACTCTCTTTGTTTTGTATATTGAACCCTTAGCACAAGCAATAAGGCAGAGAGAAGACCTGCAGGGGGTCAAAATAGGGGGTAAAGAACATATAATTGGTCTTTTCGCTGATGATACATTATTTTTCTTGAACGACCAGATATATGTCTCCCAAATCTAATGAACCTATTTGAAACATATGGATACTACTCGGGGTATAAATTGAATATAACAAAAACACAAATTCTTTCATTCAATTATTCTCCATCCCAACAAATCAGAGATGCATATAATCTGAAATGGAACTCTAAAACGATGCAGTATCTTGGTGTAACTATAACCAAAACACTTTCCAACTTGTTTGAAACTAATTATAACAAAATTGAAGAAAACTTCGAGCCTGCACCGCCATTCAATATGATCATGGCTGATCATCCAACTCAGTATCCCGTACCTGCCTTCTCTCCATACCCTCTGATCCCCTTGGCCACAAGGGCCACATCTAACTCCCTCTTAAATATAGCCAATGAACTGGCCTCAACTACCCTCTGTGGCAGAGAGTTCCAGAGATTCACCACTCTCTGTGTGAAAAACGTTCTCCTCATCTCGGTTTTAAAGGATTTCCCCCTTATCCTTAAGCTGTGACCCCTTGTCCTGGACTTCCCCAACATCGGGAACAATCTTCCTGCATCTAGCCTGTCCAACCCCTTAAGAATTTTGTAAGTTTCTATAAGATCCCCTCTCAATCTCCTAAATTCTAGAGAGTATAAACCAAGTATATCCAGTCTTTCTTCATAAGACAGACCTGACATCCCAGGAATCAGTCTGGTGAACCTTCTCTGCACTCCCTCTATGGCAATAATGTCCTTCCTCAGATTTGGAGACCAAAACTGCACGCAATACTCCAGGTGTGGTCTCACCAAGACCCTGTACAACTGCAGTAGAACCTCCCTGCTCCTATACTCAAATCCTCTTGCTATGAAAGCCAACATACCATTCGCTTTCTTTACTGCCTGCTGCACCTGCATGCCTACTTTCAATGACTGGTGTACCATGACACCCAGGTCTCGCTGCATCTCCCCCTTTCCCAATCGGCCACCATTTAGATAATAGTCTGCTTTCCCGTTTTTGCCACCAAAATGGATAACCTCACATTTATCCACATTATACTGCATCTGCCAAACATTTGCCCACTCACCCAGCCTATCCAAGTCACCTTGCAGTCTCCTAGCATCCTCCTCAGACCTAACACTGCCCCCCAGCTTAGTGTCATCTGCAAACTTGGAGATATTGCAAACTTGGAGATATTGGCTTCAATTCCCTCATCCAGATCATTAATATATATTGTAAATAGCTGGGGTCCCAGTACTGAGCCTTGCGGTACCCCACTAGTCACTGCCTGCCATTGTGAAAAGGACCCGTTTACTCCTACTGTTTGCCAGCCAGTTCTCTATCCACATCAATACTGAGGGTATTTAGGGTCAGGTCCCTTCTTCAGGCATTTTATAAGGGGCTGGGCAAGATCGAACATTTCATGTATTTAAATATGTTTACGAATATTACTAGTAGTGTGGGAGAAAATTCCATGAGCCATACCCAAAAGTAGAAATGTAGAAAGTTACAGTGCGTTAAAAACATAAATATTACGAGCTTTGTAGTCTCCTTGTACCAATCAAATGCCAAATTCAAAATTCTGTATTTTGAAAATGTGCAAAGCAAAAAGTAGCATGTTCTCTAGAAAGGCTTACCCTAAAATAATTGATCGGAATGGTGTGATTTTCAGTCAGGACGTCTGTTTCATTTAGTCAGTGAGCTCGTGGTCCGGAGTTCTTCTCCATTACCCCTCTGCACAAAAACAAAGAGAGCAGCAGAGAGAGGGGCCGAGCGGCACAGCAGCACAGAGGGAGAGAGGGGGGTGCAGAAGGGTGCAGAGGCACAGCGGCACAGAGGGAGAGAGGGGCACAGAGGGGCAGAGGGGGGTGCAGAAGGGCAGAAGGGTGCAGAGGCACGGAGGCAGGGAGGCAGAGAGGCACAGCGGCAAATAAAATAATGTAGAATAATAAAATAACGTGACTCTCTTGAATTGTATTCAAAGCAACGCGGTGTCATTAATAATTGGTCTGAGTAATACATTTACTGAGGAATGTGTATCGATTACATTTTTACATATTCTGATTCACATTTTTCCCCTCTAGGCAGAGAACATCTTCACTGAACATTTTATGTTTTATTTCTCGACTTATTACTGATTAAAGTTTAAAAAATCAAAAGACTTTGAATTAAAAATGACCAGCTTCAACTGATGACATCACAATGGCTTGGCTAGCAGTGATCAGCTTCACTGAAGATTTCATCCTATATTTCACAAATTCGCAATTAAAGTTTTAAAAATGCCAACTTTAACAAGATTTTTACTGTTAAAATCCTTTCTCACAGCTTCCAACACACTTTGATACAATGTTGCAACACAGAAACACTCTGAACATTTCACCTCACAGGAGGGGGAGGGTGAATTGCTATTGCAACATGCAGGAGATGTGCAATTGGATTTTTTTTAAGCCCACTGCTGAGGTAGGCAGGGGAGTGCTGGAACCTTACGTTAGGGGACGGCTTGAGTCGGAAGACCACGGCTCCACACCTCCCGTAGGAGCTACGGGTAGGGAACGGGTACATGGGGCAGCAGATCCATTGGCTCTGCACTTGATCTAGTTATTAATAAAAAGTTAAAAAAGATAGATAGGCTTAGTAATTACTTTAAATGAAAAGCTTTCCTGGCCTTTTTTTGTGAAAAAAAATCGAATCACAGCTTGAAAATGTATTGTTCTGGCAATGTTTGATTCAATACTAAGCATGGCCAAATCCACAAGACATTCCACAGACATTGTAGACCTTAAATAATTCTTATTCAGCTTGAGTTTGATAAATGACCTCTCTGCAGAAGCTACAGTTACTGGAATTGTTAATAGTATTCTTAGGCTAACACAAACATCTGGAAACTGGTCACCGAGTCTATTCACAAGTTCAACAGATCTAATGGCTTTAACTGTGCATTTACAAACTTTGCTTTATGTGCTGGGGGTAAATGTTTCATTTATTTTCCAAAATGACCACCGTTAAGGTCAGCAGGATATTGCTCTAATAAAGATAAAGCTTTTCTCTCCACATCACTTTCAGACATGGTGAGCTATTTCCACAAGAAATCAACATTTTCTTCCAACTGCTTAACAGCATTGAAGTACACAGTCAATCCTGCTATAACATTGTCTCACAAAATGTAAAACACACAATTTCTGAAGTAGGCCTATTCTGGCGTATCACACCCACTCACACACACCCACCCACATACACCTACCCACCCACACTGACCCACACACACTCACACCCACCCACACACACCTACCCACACACACCTACCCCCCCCCACTGACCCACACCCACACACCCACCACACACACACCCACCTACCCACTGACCCCACACACCACCCCACACACACACACACACACTACCACCCACTCACACACACACACCTACCCACCCACACCTACCACACCCACACTTACACCCACACACCCACACACACACACCACACCCACACACACACCTACCCACCCACCCACACACAACCACACACACACACACACACTCACACCCACTCCATACACCCACCCACTCATACACACACCCACCCACCCACTCCAGACCGGACACTCGACTCGACTGCCCGTAGGCCTGGAGCTCCTCCGCAGCCTCCCTGACCACCATGAGGCCAAGATGGCCACCACGAGGAGCAGCAACAACATCCACCCTTCTCTGACCCACACCGCCTTCCCAGCCAAACCGAGGCCCGGACCACCGAAACTGCCGCCCGCGGCTGCCGACTCCCACCACCTCCCCGGGCGGGGCCACCGCTGTTACTGTCGCCGACCATCACTGTCTTCAGAAAGCCACCGATGCTGCTGCCCGTATCTCTACTCCAGCTCCCAGCTCCCCACGGGCCTCCACCAGCGACTCCGCCGACCCACGCCTCTCCACCGGCCACCAGCGGGCCAGAGCCATCACCTCATCAGAGTTCCTGATCACCTCATCAGAGTCCCACAACCTCCACGATGCAGACAGCACGTGGCCTGACTGCTGGGTCCTAGTGCTCCCCCCTTTCCTACAGGGAAAATCCACTTCCCTCTCTTTTAATCAGGTTACCCTGACGACACGCCAGCTAGTTAAAATTCCCCGCTTTATTATGGATCATAATGTCTACGAATTACGATATATAATACTACTATAATGTTCACATGGGAGGGCTGGTCCCCCAACGCAATATTCCACCTCTCCACCAATTCCAATATTGCTGGCTGGGAGGGGGCTTTCTGGAGCACTAGTATGGGTGTTGTAGGCCAAAGGGACTGGTTTCCAGAGCACTAGTATGGACATTGTGAGAGACTTTGTGAGAGAGAAGGGGGAGAGGGAGGTGAATCAATTTTAGACATTTTTCATCTTTTTTTGCAGATCACAGCAATGAAGGAGGGAAGACTAACCTGGCCTGGATCTCACATGGAGCAAATGAGGCGAGGGAGAAAATACTGTGGTTTAATGCTTGCAGGGGGAATACTTACTGATGGGCCGAAGGGACTCATGGGCTAGTACAGGCCTGTTGGGCCGAGGGGCTATTTAAAAACAATCAGAGTGAAATGCACGTTTTCTGGACTTTTCCTGACCTGGCACGGGCCTTTTGGGCTAAAATGCTCCTCCTGGGCTAATAAGGCATTTTGGGCAAAAGGGACTGGTTTTTCGGCTAATAGGGGCCTTGTAGGTCAAAATTAGTGGTTTCAGACCGGCCAAACAATTCATTTCGTTTCATTTCCGATTGCGTTGCAGTTTCAAGCACAGGGCAGGCCGAATAGCCAATTGCATTTTCATTTCACTTCCATTGCCATTGCAGTTTTCAAGCACAGGGCATTGACATTGCACTTTCAAGCACAGGGCAGGCCTAAGCCAAACAGCTGATTGCAATTTCACTTCATTTGCATTGCCATTCCAGTTTCAAGCACAGGGCAGGCCCAAGGCAAACAGCTGATTGCATTTTCACTTCATTTCCATTGCCAATGCACTTTCAAGCACAGGGCAGGCTCAAGCCAAACAGCTCATTGCATTTTCACTTCATTTCCATTGCCATTGCACTTTCAAGCACAGGGCAGGCTCAAGCCAAACAGCTGATTGCATTTTTACTTCATTTCCATTGACAATGCACTTTCAAGCACAGGGCAGGCCCAAGCAATTCATTTCATTTTCATTAAGGGTGAACAAATTATGCCCTATAAAATGGCGTCGACAATCACACAGTTCATACTATGCTTTTTTCGAGGAGTGGTCTATCTTGCTCCTCTATAATCTTTGATGGTCACTCTTGCCCAAGGAGTCATGCACAACAAGACTGCTAGCTAACCCTTCCTCATTACTCAATACCCAGTCTAGAATAGCCTGCTCTATCGTTGGTTCCTCTACATGTTGGTTTAGAATACTATCCTGCACACATTCCAAGAAATCCTCTTCCTCAGTACCCCTGCCAATTTGATTCACCCAATCTATATGTAGATTGAAGTCACCCATTATAATTGTTTTACCTTTGTTGCACATTTCTAATTTCCTGTTTGATGCCATCCCCAACTCCACTACTATTGTTAGGTGGCCTGTACACAACTCCCACTAGCACTTTCTGCCCCAGTGTTTCGCAGCTCTACCCATATAAATTCCTCATCCTCCAGGCTAATGTCCTTCCTTTCTATTGCGTTAATCTCCTCTCTGACCAGCAACGCTACCGCTCCTCCTTTTCCTTTCTGTCTATCCCTCCTGAATGTTGAATATCCCTGGATGTTCAGCTCCCAGCCTTGGTCACCCTGGAGCCATGTGATCCCAACTATATCACATTCATTAATCTGCCCATTCAACTCATCCACCTTATTATGAATGCTCTTGCATTGAGACATAAAGCCTTCAGGCTTGTTTTTACAACACTCTTACCCCTTATACAATTATGTTGAAAAGTGACCCTCAGTGGGTCAAGCAGCACCTTTGGAGAACATGGATAGGTGATGTTTCGTGTCAGGACCCTTCTTCGGACTAATTTTGTGTATATTTTTAAAGTTTATTATTGAGATAAAAATCTTCCCTCCGCAGACGCTGCCTGTTCCGCTGAGTTACTCCAGCACTATATGTTTTGTTCTGGATCATTTATCGTTTGACATCACAACGGGAGCCTGCCTCCCTGCCCAGCGGAGACCACATGATAGCAGTAGTCCAAGGGGGCAGCGCCGCGTCCAGCAGCAGCGGGCAGGGCAGGGGAGGAGAGGGGAGGAGAGGGGAGGGGAGGAGAGGGGAGGGGAGGGGAGGGCAGGGCAGGGCAGGAGAGAGGGCAGGGCAGGGGAGGGGAGGGCAGGGCAGGGGAGAGGGCAGGGCAGGGGAGGGGAGGAGAGGGCAGGGCAGGGGAGGTCAGGGCAGGGGAAGGCAGGACAGGGCAGGGGAGGAGAGGGCAGGGCAGGGGGCAGGGGAGGGGGGAGGGCAGGGAGAGGGAGGGGAGGGCAGGGGCAGAGGAGAGCAGGGCAGGGCAGGGGAGGAGAGGGCAAGGCAGGGCAAGGCAGGGCAGGGCAGGGGAGGGGCAGGGCAGGGGGCAGGGGGGGGCAGCAGGGCAGGGCAGGGGAGGGGAGGTCAGGGCAGGGGGAGGGGGCAGGGGGAGGGGAGGGCAGGGCAGGGGAGGGAGGGCAGGGCAGGGCAGGGGGGAAGGCAGGACAGGGCAGGGGAGGAGAGGGGCAGGGCAGGGCAGGGAGGGGAGGGCAGGGCAGGGCAGGGCAGGGAAGGCAGGGACAGGGCAGGGGAGGGAGGGCAGGGCAGGGCAGGGGAGGGCAGGGCAGGGCAGGGGAGGGGAGGGCAGGGCAGGGCAGGGCAGGGGAAGGCAGGACAGGGCAGGGGAGGAGAGGTTGGTGTCACAGACGCCGATTGTCACGCCGGCGGGTGCGGCCCCGGGAGCCGCTCAGTGGCGGGGGGGGGGAGGGGGGTAGAGCAACATGTTGCGGCTGCTCCTCACGTTGCTCAGATACAGGAACAAAAGCAGTTGCATCTTCCAGCGTCGCCGGAACACGCTGAGGCGGTCGGGCAGGAGACCCAAAGGGCACTTCGCGCCTCGGGAGAGTTGGACGGAAATCCGCGTGTGACCGGCTCCCCGGGACGAGCAGAGGACGGGCGGGGATGTCGCCACACCCCGACCCCTGGAGAAGGTAGAGATCGGGGCCGGCCCGGCCCGACCCGGCTTCCTGCCGTCTAAGCCTAGTCTCTCCACGCTAATCTCCCAAAGAGTTGCGCTGGTCTTCCAGCTAGAGAGAGGAAAAAGGACACAAAGTGCTGGAGTAGCTCAGCGGGTCAGGCAGCATCTCTGGAGAAGTAGTTGTGGCTGATGGTGGGGGTGGGTGGGGAGAGGAGGAGCAAGACAACGCCTGGCGACTGGTAGGTGGATAAAGGGGAGGGGGTTTGGAAGGCAGATGGTTCCGTTTAGATATACAGCATGGAAACAGAGTCCATGCCGGCTGCCGATCACCCATTCACACTAGTTGTTGTGTTATCCCACTTTCTCACCCATTCTCTACACATTGGGTACAGATTACAGAGGCCGACTAACCGACACACGCTACAATGTATTTGCGATGTGGGAGGAAATCCACATGACAACTGAACTCCACATAGACAGAAGCCCAGGTTAGGATGAACCGGGTGCCGGGCATTGTGAGGCAGCAGTTCCACCAGCTGCACCACTATGCTACTCTGCTTGGATTTCTTCTCCTTGCCTATGGTGTGCACAGCCTAAAGTTGCAGGACAATTTGTTCTATTTGATCTTATTTGATTGTGCACGCCGGGTTGATTGCATTCGGCGAAACAGGACGGACAACGTGAAGGTTGCAAAGGCCAGAGATTAAAACACAAAAGGTGTAAGATAAAGTTGTGAATTGTGAAGCTACAGGGGGAAGGGGAGAAATGGGTGTGAGTCCAGGTGGGGTACAGAAGGGAGGGGGGAGCGGTAAGAAAGGGGGAGCCGGGGAAAGTGGGGGAGGGGGGGGGGGGGGGGGGGGGGGTTACAAGAAAGGGGAGGGGGGTTGTTTCTAGTTTAGTTACCTAAAATTGGAGAATTCAGTGTTCATACGGTTTGGTTGTAGCGGAATAGGAGGTACTGCTCCTCCAGTTTGCGTTTGGCCTCACTCTGACAATGGAGAGAGGCCCAGGACAGAAAGATGAGTATGGGAATGGGTAGGAGAGTTAATAGTTAGCAACTGGGAGATCCAACAGGCGTTGACAGGCCCAGCACAAGTGTTTGATGAAACGGTCGTTGAGTCAATGCTTGTTCTTGCGGTAGCACTGTAACGATGTAGCATTGTAACGATGTAGCATTCAGATTCAGATTCAGATTCAGATTCAATTTTAATTGTCATTGTCAGTGTACAGTACAGAGACAACGAAATGCATTTAGCATCTTCCTTGAAGAGCGACATAGCAAACGATTTGAATAAAAAAATAATAAGTGTGGGGGGGGGGGGGGGGGGGGGTGGGGGGGGGGGGGGGGGGGGGGGTGGGGGGGGGGGGGGGGGGGGGGGGGGGGGGGGGGGGGGGGGGGGGGGGGGGTTGGTGATTGGCAGTCACCGAGGTACGTTGTTGAGTAGAGTTACAGCCGCCGGAAAGAAGCTGTTCCTCGACCTGCTGGTTCGGCAACGGAGAGACCTGTAGCGCCTCCCGGATGGTAGGAGGGTAAACAGTCCATGGTTGGGGTGAGAGCAGTCCTTGGCGATGCTGAGCGTCCTCCGCAGACAGCGCTTGCTTTGGACAGACTCAATGGAGGGGAGCGTGGAACCGGTGATGCGTTGGGCAATTTTCACCACCCTCTGCAATGCCTTCCGGTCGGAGACAGAGCAGTTGCCATACCATACTGTGATGCAGTTGGTAAGGATGCTCTCGATGGTGCAGCGGTAGAAGTTCACCAGATCTGAGGAGACAGATGGACCTTCTTCAGTCTCCTCAGGAAGAAGAGACGCTGATGAGCCTTCTTGATCAGAGTAGAGGTATTGTGGGTCCAAGAGAGGTCATCGGAGATGTTGACTCCCAGGAACCTGAAGCTAGAAACACGTTCCACCTCCGTCCCGTTAATGTGGATGGGGGTGTGCGTGCCGCCTCTGGACTTCCTGAAGTCTGCAATGAGCTCCTTGGTCTTCTTGGAGTTAAGGGCCAGGTTGTTGTCAGCGCACCATGCTGCTAAGTGCTGGACCTCCTCCCTGTAGGCCAGCTCATCGTTGTTGCTGATGAGGCCAATCACCGTTGTATCATCTGCATACTTGATGATGGTGTTAGTACCATGTACAGGTGTGCAGTCATAGGTGAAGAGGGAGTAGAGGAGGGGGCTCAGCACACAGCCCTGAGGAACGCCGGTGTTCAGGGTGAGGGTTGAAGAGGTGAGCTTGTCTAACCACACAGACTGGGGTCTGTTGGTTAGAAAGTCCAGTATCCAGTTGCAGAGGGAGGGGTCGATGCCCAGGTTACCGAGTTTGGTGATCAGTTTTGATGGAATAATGGTGTTGAATGCTGAGCTGTAATCGATGAACAGCATTCTTACATAGGTGTCTCTGTTGTCGAGGTGGGAGAGCATTGTAACGATGTAACGTAACGATGTAACGTTGTAACGATGTAACGTTGTAACGATGTAGCGTTGTAACGAAGTAACATTGTAACAATCTAACAACAGAACATCAGAACATTGAATTCTCCGATTTTAAGTAACTAACCTACAAACAAACCCCCCCCTTTCCCCCCCCTTCCCCCCCTTTCCCCCCTTTTCCCCCCCCCTTCCCCTCTCTTCCCTGTGCTGCAACTGGACTTGCACCCACTTATCCCATTGCTCCTTCCCTTCCACCTATATTCCTTTCTCTAGCTTCACTATTTTCTCCTCTTCCATCCTTATCGCACACTTTTTAGCTGTTCACCTCAGGACTTTTGTGCAACAATCTGCATATAGCTCCCCACCCCCTCACCTGTATCCCCCTACCACTTGCCAGACTGTGTCCTGGCCCTCCTCTCTTCCAGCTTTCCCTCCCCCCCCCCCTCAACAATCAGTCTGAAGCAAGGTCCCAACCCGAAACATCACCATTCCATGTTCTCCAGAGATGATGTCTGCTGAGTTACTCCAGCACCTTGTGCTTTTTCTTGTAAACCAGCATCTGCAGTTCCTTGTGTCAACAGCCGCGAGGATGGGGGAGGGTTGCAAGGGGTGTTAGTCTTTGATCCTTTTCTGTAATTCAGTCAGAAGAAAGTCGAATTTTAAGATTCGAGGGCAATAATTTGAATCTTGTTTTCTTACCGTTTTTATGTGCATCCATCCCATTTCCCTTTTATGAATGTATAGATTTAAATGTCCTAATGATCTCTACATTATCTGACCATCAAATCTGAGAAATTTATAGAGTATTACACCTGTCTATTTGTGGGACACCCCCCTCTACTATTCACCCCTTCAGCATAGTCAAGTAGTTCTTACTTAGAATTGGACAGAATTGATAATGAGGGAGCTGAGTTTTCTATGCAACTGGTCTTCCTTTTTGTTCACCTTCAACACTCCAGGTCCCATTTGACCAGCTTGAACACTGATTTCCGGCACCCTCGGTTCCAGAGCCTTTCTGGATTATATGTTTTTTTCCAGACTAAGAGAGGTCATGTGATAATGAAACGACAATACACCTCTGGCCCGCTAATAACACCCCTCCCTGGTCTTTACAGCACCATGGAGTGCCAGAAACTTAAATAAAACACATATAAAATGTAAACTGAACGTGAGTGACCTGCTGACCCATCCCCAGCTCCTACCTTCTCCCCAGCCATTTAGAACCCCAGCTTCCGACCTCAATCTTAATTCACAAAATGCACCAGCAAGCGTGTCTTCATGCACGGTCCAGTGCGCTTTCTTCAGGCATCACCATGGACAGGACATACTTGGTCACCGTGGGGCTCCCTCCCCTCTCACATGCTGCTGTTTCATGCTGTGGTTGGTGCCTTTGTCCAGCACTTTGTCTCCTTTTGTCTATTAACCATCATCTGCAGTTGTTTGTTTCAAATACATACAATGGTAGTTCCTTACTCGATTATCATGTGGTCATAAAGAATAGGAGTAGAATTAGGCCATTTGGCCCATCAAGTCTACTCCGCCATTTAATCATGGCTGATCTATCTCTCCTAACCCCATTCTCCTGCCTTCTCCCCATAACATCTGACGCCCATACTAATCAAGAATCTATCTATCTGCCTTAACAATATCCACTGATTTGACATGCACAGCCTTTTGTGGCAAAGAATTCCACAGATTCACCACCCTCTAACTAAATACATTTCTCCTCATATCCTTCCTAAAAGAACATTCTTTAATTCTAAGGCTATGACCTTGAGTCCCAGATGCTCCCACTAGTGGAAACATCCTCTCCACATCCACTCTATCCAAGTGTAGTGGAGAGAGACAAAAACTTCAAATTCCTGGGCGTGCATATTTCCGAAGATCTTTCCTGATGCAATTATAAAGAAAGAACATCAATGCCTCTATTTCCTGAGAAGATTATGGAAGTTTGGTATGTCAGAGAGGATTCTCTTGAACTTCTGCAGTTATATAGTAGAGAGCATATTGACTGATTGCATCATGTCCTGGTTCGGCAACTTGAATGCCCAAGAGCGAAGAAGACTGCAAAAAGTTGTAAACACTGCCCAGTCCATCACCAGCTCTGACCTCCCCACCATCCAAGGGATTTACCTGAATCGCTGCCTCAAAAAGGCAGCCAGCATAATCAGAACCACACCACCCTGGACACACACTTATTTCACCCCTGTCATCGTGAAGAAGGTACAGGAGCCTGAAAACCGTAATGTCCAGGTTCAGGAACAGCTTTGTCCCTACAGCCAATCGGCTATTAAACACTTCAACGTCAATTAGGCTCTGAACTACCAACTATTATTGTCATTATTGCACTATTATTGTTTGTTTTTTTGTGCGTATGTATGTGTGTGTGTGTGTATATATAGATGATCCATACATGTATGTGTATTTTTATGTGTATATATACACACATTGACCGTTTTTTTCCTCTCTTGTTAAGAAGGAACTGCAGATGCTGGTTTAAACTGAAGATATACACAAAAAGCTGGAGTAACTCAGCAGGACTTGACTCTTGACTCATTCTTCAGCGAACTCAAGTGAATACAGACCCAGTGCCGACAAATGCTCATCATAGAAGGTTCACCAGATTGATTCCTGGGACTTTCATATGAAGAAAGACTGGATAGACTCGGCTTGTACTCGCTAGAATTTAGAAGATTGAGGGGGGATCTTATTGAAACTTACAAAATTCTTAAGGGGTTGGACAGGTTGATGCAGGAAGATTGTTCCCGATGTTGGGGAAGTCCAGAACAAGGGGTCACAGTTTAAGGATAAGGGGAAAATCCTTTAGGACTGAGATGAGAAAAACATTTTTCACACAGAGAGTGGTGAATCTCTGGAATTCTCTGCCACAGAAGGTAGTTGAGGCCAGTTCATTGGCTATATTTAAGAGGGAGTTAGATGTGGCCCTTGTGGCTAAAGGGATCAGGGTGTATGGAGAGAAGGCAGGTACAGGATACTGAGTTGGATGATCAGCCATGATCATATTGAATGGCGGTGCAAGCTCTAAGGGCCGAATGGCCTACTCCTGCACCTATTTTCTATGTTTCAATGTTTCTATAGTTTAACCTAATATTTCCTGAGATCATTCTTGTTAACCTCCTCTGGTCCCTCTCCAGAGCTAGCACATCCTTCCTCAGATATGGTGCCCAGAATTGCTCACAATATTCCAATTGCGGCCTTATGGACCTCTCCCACTTTGGCGATTTTTTCAGCGGACTGCCGGCGACTGTCAAGTTGCCAGCGGTTGCCTGAAAAACTGGCAACTGGAACGGCGACTGTCAGAGTGGACACACACACACACACACACACACACACACACACACACACACACACACACACACACACACACACACACACACACACACACACACACACACACACACACACACACACAAACATATCACTTCCTTCACTAGCCCATGATGCAGGTGGGGGACAGGGCAAGCGGGAGGAGCGCTGTCTAAAAAATTCACACGGTGCAAAGCCAACGTGATACAGACACATACCGAGACGAACAGGAAGATTGGCGCTGTAATTAAGACAGCTAAAGCACAGTGTACAGTAAGTCCTTTAAAATAGGGAGGGAAAGGGGGGAGAAGGAATGAAGACACCATTTAAGAAGCCAGAGATACACGGCTGTGAAGCTCGGCCGGACATAAACATTACCGATCAGTTACTTGGTTCTGAAAACTACTGCTTACCTTTCTTTTTCCCAATGAGCAAATGAAATTCACCGGTCAGCACTGACTGCAACCTCCGAGAACCTCCAAAAACCGCCCTCCTGGCGACCCATTAGGACCTCCTGGCGACCCACCTACGGCACGAGAATTCTGGTTACTCCATGGCGGCTTCATTCTAGTCACCGCTATATTTTCAACATGTTGAAAAATTCGCGGCCACCATAATGAGGCCACGACTAGTTTCCAGAATGCGGGAATTCCTCACGACAATGAAGGCGACTCCCCGGCAATCACACGCGAACATGTGTCGACCGCATAGTCTCCTGCAGTCGCCTAAGTGGGATAGGCCCATTTCCTGCACCTTATAGAGCCTCAACATCACATCACAGTTTTTGTATACAAGCCCTCTTGACATAAATTGGTTAAAGTGGCCAATTGGCAATAACAGACACCACTCTCTCCACTAGGGTCTGTTATATGGACTGCAAATGGACTATAGCGGATGGCAACAGAATAAACTTATCAGGAAGGTACACAAAAATGCTCCCCTTCAGGGTTTCAGCCCGAAACGTCACCTATTTCCTTCGCTCCATAGATGCTGCTGCACCCGCTGAGTATCTCCAGCACTTTTGTGTACCTTCGATCTTCCAGCATCTGCAGTTCCTTCTTGAACACGCAAACTTATCAGGAAGGCTGGCTCCATCCTGTGGGTGGAGTTTGATTCATTGGAGGTGGTCTTGAAGAGGAGGATGCTTCTCAAACTGTGAAGCATCTAGGACAATACAGCTCACCCCCTCCATGACTCACTGGTCAACCTGAGGCGAGCTTTCAACAACCGACTGGTTCCACCAAGATGCAGCACAAAATGCCACAGGAGATCCTTTTACCATGCGACTATCAAACTACAACTCCTCCCCCTTCTGACGAGGGGTAGGCTGACTCCCCCCCCCCCCCCCAATCTTTGCATATCCCCAATCCTGGACTTTCTACTCATCACTGTAATGTCACGATTCATGTATCTTCTTGTGTTTTTATAACTGTTGGTAGACCAATATCCCTCCTGGGATAAATAAAATTCTATCGTATTGAGGTGTCCATTACTGCCGATGACTGCAGATTGTGGTTAATAGACAAAAGGAGATAAAGTGCTGGAGTAATTCAGCGTTCAGGATCTCTGGAGATCTCCATTGATGACTACTTTATTTGTTTCTATAAATAGTTTGTGTGGTTCATATTTGGCTCATTAGGAAAAGAGACCAGCCTTGTATGGAGAAGTACAAGTCATTTTGTACTTGGCAATGGATACTTTTTAAATTCTTTATGTAATTAATTATGAAATCTGTGTGTCAATAATTTATCACTTTTTACAAAGCAGGTGTCTGAGGAAGGGCAGAACCGTGTTGCATCGTAGCTTTATGGTGAGAAAGAAATTCCCTGCTACAACCTCACAATGAACAGTGCACCTTATTTGCCATCGACTTGGGCAAAAAGATCCCTTGCTGTATCTGACCAGTTCAAATTGTAAGTGCTAATAGCTACACATATGTGATAAATATATATATATATGTATATATACAGAATAAAGAGCATTCTCCTTGATCAGAGTGGCACATGCAAGGTGTTAAGAAATCACTATGTTAGATATAAAAATTATAATATTTTACAATTAAAACATCAAAAAACAAATTAATGTGAAATTTCTTGTGTGGTTAGGATTACATCAAATTTCCATGACTTTTCCATTGACCAGCAATCAAAAATGTCTAAACGTTTGTGCTGGTTGTAGCTCTACTGTGGCATTTGTTAAACAGTGTGAGGTGGCCTCACACTACCACTTGTTGAATAAGTCGTAATATTATAGTTTGTGTCAAGATGAAATCAAAGCTATTTTGGATCAATGGAATCTGATATCATTGATACCAACATGGGATTTAGGAGCAAGTACCACTCGAGCTTCCTCTGGCATTCTATCAGATAAACCATTGCTAATTCCCACCTTCCTCTGGAAAGCATCTAACTCTTTGCCTGTTAAGAATGGCTCTAACTCTTAAAAATATTCAAAAACTCTGCTTCCAACGCACATGAAAGGAGAGATTTCTAAAGATTCACTGCCCTCAGAGATGAAATCTCACCACATATTTTTTTAAACAAGAGAAATTCAGATATTTTGCACATATTTCTTTTGGCCAGGTTGTTGCCAAGACCTGGGATCATATATTGGGTCCCTGGGTTACAGACCCAATATCAAAATCCAACTTGACGCACATTCTCCCAGACTCTGCTCTCAGGTATAGTACTCGAAGCTCTTCATCTGGATACATTGCAAAGATCACCCATAGAAAAAGCCAGTGCTTTCTTCAAAGTCTTCAGATCAAGAGTTTCCTGACTTCCTCCTCTGTTTGGACCCATGGTTGGTGCATAGCATTTGAATGGCCCAGTGGGAAACCTGTCTTGTGTATCTATAAATATAATTTGAAATCATTCTGTTAGCTTGCCCCTTTATCCGAAACCTCCCCCTTAACCCAAAACCTCTCCCTTAACCTTAACCTCCAGATTTTTGGATGTCAAATTTGAAAATAAACTGCATTGTAAAACTGGATCAGCAATACCTGAAATTGTAATTTGGACTCTCCAATTTTATTGCAGTCAGGATCCTCAGAATTTGGTGATGGTGACAAAGGAATTGAAAGAAGCACAGAAAGCAAGGATGGGAGAATCAAAATTCCTAAATCAGATCAAATCTTTCAATTATTGCTTACTTAAGCACGTGGAGAGTGTGGAGAAAACGGGAATTTCTTTGGAAAGTAAGCTATACATATTGTTGGAACACTTATTTTGGTAAACAATGCAGATTTCTTTAAGATGATTGAAAAGTTAATAACCAGAGTGTGCACATTTAGAGTGATTGGCAAAAGCAAAACAGAGGGATCAGGAGAAACGTTTTCATGGAACAAGTCATGAGGGTTGCTCTTCTGATATTGTGGTTGATACAGATTCAATAGTGGTCGCTTAAGAGGAATACACATCGAAGGCTT
This sequence comes from Leucoraja erinaceus, assembly GCF_028641065.1. Classification (NCBI taxonomy): domain Eukaryota; kingdom Metazoa; phylum Chordata; class Chondrichthyes; order Rajiformes; family Rajidae; genus Leucoraja; species Leucoraja erinaceus. The sequence continues at coordinate 96,901,784 of NC_073377.1, forward strand.
GAACAGAATCTCAGGTGTACATGATCTCTCTGCTTTCCAACATGGGCTTTGGTGAGGGAACCAGGAGCTTGATATGAACTGTGTCGAGTTATTTGTATAATAAGGCTCGTACCACGACGTAAACAGAGTATATTGAGAAATTGAGAACAGGGGAGAGAAAAGACTTTGCCTTCCATCACAGTGGCTTCACTGTGATGGATGTTTGTGTGAATTTAATTGTGTGTATGTCTGTAGGACATTGTCTTTGTTTGTATGGCTGTGGAAACAACATTTCGTTTGAGTCTCACTGGGGCTCAAATGACAATAAATTTGTATTGTATTGTATTGTATTGTATCTTTATTTAGCAACTCTGTACAGCAGCCGCCTGCTTGTGTGCATGCCCGGGCAACTCCCTAACTGCCACACCCCCGGGTTCCCACGTCACCTCCGGCCACCGCATTCCTTACACTATTATTCCCATAATACCACATCTCCCTTTCTTTGAGAACAAAGGGTGGACTACCTTTGTCTCTGCAGGTCTTAAGGGGTTTATTCTGCCCTTTTGCTGGAAGACCTGTCCCTGATTCAAGCATGCAAAATAGAAATAAAATAACTTCCGCATTACCATACTGTGAACTATTACTTTAGCAGGCTGTGTTCTTCAAAACTTAAACTCTCAGGTTTCAGGTAAATGTACCAGGTTTACAGAACAATTTCACATCACATTTCACTCTCTCTTTTTCTTTATTGTAGAAAACAGATCAATAAATCACAAATCAAGTCTCTTCGGCTTTCTAACCTCTCTCCCGCACCTGGTCCGCACAGTCTCTGTGGTGGGGCCCTCTCCGCTGGGTGATGTTGTCACTGGTGGAGCTGGCTCCGGTGGAGCTGGCTCTGGTGGAGCTGAATCTTCTCCCACAGGTGGCTCATCAGCGTCGACTACCCCACTGTTGGTCTGCAGCGGCATCAAATGCTGCCGGTTCCTCCTCAGTGTGCCCTGAGGCACCTGGACGATATAAGAGCGAGGTGCATTGTGTGTAGATAGCACTTTGCCCTGGACTCGTGCATCGGTGATCCACATATCCTCCCCAGGTACTAGTGGCTCCAGATTTCTCGCTCCGTGCCTCTTGTCGAAGGATCTTGCGTCGTTCCACCTCTTCTCCCTTTCTTAGGCCCCCAGCGCGTTGTAGTCAGGCAAAACTGGATTCATCAGGGTTGGAAGGGCAGGAACAGTAGTGCGGAGGCGGCACCCCATCAACAGCTCGGCCGGGCTATAGCCGTTCTGTAAAGGGGTTGCTCTGTAGGCCAGCAATGCAAGACATGGGTCTGACGCCTTTGTTAGCAGGTTTTTCACGGTTTGTACAGCGCGTTCCGCCTCACCATTGCTCTGAGGAAACCTGGGGCTGCTCGTGATGTGCATAAAGCCATACTCTGCTGCAAAGGCTTTAAAGTGGCTACCTGAGAACTGGGGCCCATTGTCACTTTTAAGAACTTCACCAATTCCATGACGAGAAAACATGGATTTCAGGTGTACCACCACATCTGTGGACCTTGTGGGTGACAGCACCGCAACTTCCACATACCTTGAGAAATAATCTACTACTAGTAGATAAGTCTTGTCATTCAGCGTGAATAGGTCAGCTCCCAAGGTTTGCCAAGGCCTGTCTGGCATCTCCGTTGGCATCAGCGGCTCTTTGACGTTCCTTCTCTCTTGGATGCAGGTTCTACATTTCAGCACCATGTCATTCAGCTGGCTGCTGAGTCCTGGCCACCATACCGTCTGTTTGGCCCGGCCCCTGCACTTTGTCACCCCCAGGTGTCCCTCATGTAGTCTCTGCAGCACATCACCTTGTAAGGCTGATGGGATGACGAGCCTCGTGCCCCGCAGCAGTAGCCCATCGTGCATGGTCAGCATTGCTCTATCCTTTAGCAGGGCATTCCCATTTCCCATGCGAGGGCATTTTTCCACATCTATAACAGGCCTTTGAACCTGGCTGAGGCCGTGTATTACGTCTATTTTTGCTTGGTGTTTGTGCTTGTGGCTGAGGCTTTGAGGGAAATTGGGTTTTCTGTAGCTTTTAGCATACACAGCATCAACATTAGAGCACTTGCTAGCACCGCCATTTTCTCCTCTTAAGTCAGACTACTGTTGTCTAACTTCTTCAGACTGCCTTGTTTTTGTTATAGCAGTTGCAAGGGTTAGGTCTCTGTCTAGCTGTTGCTTTTCTGACAATGAGACGTTTCTCAGCCCGACCACTAACTTGTCGCGGATCAGCTCGTTCTGTAACTGTCCATAGTTGCAGTGTTCAGCTAATCCGTATAGAGCAGTGATCCACCGTTTCTCCTGGCAGTTGCACACGCTGATTGAACTTGGCTCTTTCATAGATTACATTCTTTTTAGGTACAAAAAATGCATCAAAGCCTGCCTTGACATCCGTGTACTCTCTCCTCTCATCTGCAGTTAGCATTAGCCCCTTTAGCACATCTTCTGCTTCATCGCCCATGCAATACACTAATGTGTTCACCTGGTTTTCTGCCGACGTCGCGTTTAAATTGCTTGCAAGCCGAAAGCAGTCGAATCTCCTGATCCAACGCTCCCATTCTTGAGGCTTGGTGAAATCGAATGGCTCTGGAGGTTGTATTGTGAACGTAGCAGTTGGTGTGGGTTGCGCCATATCTGCCGGCTCGTCTCCCATTCCGCGCCAAAACGATACACCTTCCTCTCCTTTTTTTTTGCTTACAAGGCTCCCACTTCCGACACCATGTCGAGTTATTTGTATAATAAGGCTCGTACCACGACGTAAACAGAGTATATCTTTATTTAGCAACTCTGTACAGCAGCCGCCTGCTCGTGTGCATGCCCGGACAACTCCCTAACTGCCACACCCCCGGGTTCCCACGTCACCTCCGGCCACCGCATTCCTTAAACTATTATTCCCATAATACCACAAACTGTTTTACATTTGCAGGAACTTGATATAAACTGTTCTAAATTTGTAAGGATATATGGGGGAAGAGGGAGAGTAGGACTGATCCAATTGTCAATTAAAAGAGTTGGCAAATTCACAGTGGTCCAAACAACTTTGTCATACCAAACTATGAGCATGATAATCAAAAAATTATGTGCATCCTGACCACTAGTCCTGTTGTGGTTTTGCTTGATATATTTAAAAAAACATTTGCCAATTCACTGGCTTATGAGAATCATATTTATGAATGTGCGCAGGGCCAACTAGCTCACTCCTTTTCCACTTTATTATGCCTTGACCAAAAGTATTTGGATGTGATCAAAAAGAGAGATGCACTGGACCCCAGGGGCATTAATTTTTGCAAAATAAATATGTTGTCTGCTTTGTCAGAAAGTCAAATCACAGGTTTCTTCCCCTCCTTTCCTTTCCTCTGAGTACCATTATCTGCAGATAGAATGGGTGTTCCATGAATCCAAGCCTTCAAATTGAATGATAAATCTTCCTGGTTTGAGTATTGCTGCCTTTAGATTTCCAGAAGCAGGTTTCAAAGTCACAAAGTCATCTCCAAATCATCAAATATGAAAAGGCCAAGGAGGATAATGAATGAATTAATTAATAAGTTTATTGGCCAAGTATTCACATACAAGGAATTTGCCTTGGTGCTCCGCCCACAAGTGACAACATGACAAACAGGGACAGTTAAGAATGATACATAAAACATTAAATATTAATAATAAAAGATTATCGATTAAATGTGAATTAAATGAAATAACAGAGCAACAGGCTACAGATATTTGGTTATTAATTAGAGCTACTACTCATGAAAAAAAGCTGTTTTTATGTCTGGCTGTGGCACCTTTGACAATCTGGAGTCGCCTTCCAGAGGGAAGTGATTGAAAGAGATTGTGGCCAGGGTGAGAGGGGTCAGAGATTATCTTGCCCGCTCGCTTCCTGGCCCTTGCAGTGTACGGTTCGTTAATGGAGGGAAGGTTGCAGCCGATGACCTTTTCAGCTGATCGAACAATTGCTGCAGCCTCCGGGTGTCGTGCTTAGTGGCTGAGCCAAACCAGACCATGGTGGAGAAAGTGAGGACAGACTCTACGATGGTCGTATAGAATTGGACCATCATTGCCTGTGGCAGATTGTGCTTCCTCAGCTGCCGCAGGGAATACATCCTCTGTTGTGCCTTTTTGACTGTGGAGTCGATGGCAGCCCCCCACTTAAGGTCCTTGGAGATGATGGCTCCCAGAGAGATGTGACTGTGGTGTTGTTGATGGTGAGTGGCGTGAGGGGAGGGGGAGCTCTCTTAAAGTCTACAATCAATTCCACTGTCTTAAGAGCATTGTGCTCCAGGTTCTTGCAATGGCACCAGGATGCCAGCTATGACAATTCCTGTCTGAAGGCAGATTCCTCCCCATCCTGGATCAATCTAATCAGGGTTGTGCCGTCCGCAAACTTGAGAAGCTTGACAGAAGAGTCAGTGGAGGTGCAGTCATTGGTGTAGAGGAGAGGAGAGGGGAGAGTACCCAGCCTTGCAGTGCTCCTATGCTGAGGGTTTGTGGGTCTGAGATGTGCTTTCCCAGCCTCACATGCTGCTTCCTGTCTGTCAGGAAGCTGGTGATCCTCCGACAGAGGGGTTCAGGCACAGTCAACTCGGAAAGTTTGGAGTGTAGTAGCTCTGGCGCAATGGTGTTGAATGCAGAGCTAAAATCAACAAACAAAATCCTCGCATAGGTCCCCTGGGTGTCTAGGATGAAGTGCAGGCCCAGGTTGACTGCTTCATCCACAGACCTATTGGTCCAATATGCAAACTGCAGAACGTCCAGCTGCAGAGGGTTCATGATATATGCAAACTGCAAAGGGTTTGTGATATTTTTCAGCTTGGCCAGCACGAGCCTTTCAAGGGTCTTCAGAACTACAGAGGTTAGTGCGACAGGCCTGTCGTCTATAAGACCAGTAATCCTTGCCTTTTTGGGTACAAGGTCAATAGTGGATACTTTGAAGCAGGCAGCGACGGTGCAGGTTTGCAGGGACTGGTTGAAAATGTCTGTGTAAGACCGGTGCCAGTTGTTCAGCACAGAGCTTGAGAGTAGAGGTGGAAACATTGTCCGGTCCTGGAGATTTCCGGCTTTTCTCTCCTGAAAAGCCTCTCCACCTCCTCTATTTTTATTGTTGATGATGGAGAAGCTATGTTGTGCAGCACGGAGGGTGTGGTAATTGGAGAGGGGTACGTGGGAAAGGGTCCAGTCTTTTCAGACTGGAGTCTTGCTTTAAGTATGTGTTAAGTGGTGAATGGGGAGGAGTGGGTGTAGAAGGCATAATGCTTGCCAGCCTGCATATTTGAGGACTGATGCAAAGGAAAAACAATGGCAATGAATGTCTTCAATTCTTAGTTAATCACTGTCTCTAGGAGTGGAAAACTAAGATACAAAAGGAGAAAGAAATTGCAGTTATTATTACAAAGCAAATAAGCCCTTGGTTTGTAAGCTTGTCAGTCTATCCCGAGTAGGTATAATTTCCAGACAGATTTTGGCCATTCCCTTTATGAAACATAGAAACATAGACATAGAAAATAGGTGCAGGAGGAGGCCATTCGGCTCTTCGAGCCAGCACCACCATTCATTGTGATCATGGCTGATCATCCCCTATCAATAATCCGTGCCTGCCTTCTCCCCATATCCCTTGAATCCACTAGCCCCTAGAGCTCTATCTAACTCTCTCTTAAATCCATCCAGTGACTTGGCCTCCACTGTCCTCTGTGGCAGAGAATTACATAAATTCACAACTCTTGGGTGAAAAAGTTTTTTCTCACCTCAGTCTTAAATGACCTCCCCTTTATTCTAAGACTGTGGCCCCTGGTTCTGGACTCACCCAATATTGGGAACATTTTTCCTGCATCTAGCTTGTCCAGTCCTTTTATAATTTTATATGTTTCTATAAGATCCCCCTCATCCTTCTAAACTCCAGTGAATACAAGCCTAGCCTTTTCAATCTTTCCTCATATGACAGTCCAGCCATCCCAGGGATCAATCTCGTGAACCTACGCTGCACTGCTTCAATCACAAGGATGTCCTTCCTCAAATTAGGAGACCAAAACTGTACACAATACTCCAGATGTGGTCTCACCAAAGCCCTATACAACTGCAGAAGAACCTCTTTATTCCTATACTGAAATCCTCTTGTTATGAAGGCCAACAAGTTAAAACAACAAGTTAAAACAAATGTAGGTCCCTTGCAGTCAGAAACAGGTGAGTTGATCATGGGGAACCAGGATATGGCGGACCAATTGAATAACTACTTTGGTTCCGTCTTCACTAAGGAAGACATAAATGATCTGCCGGAAATAGCAGGAGCCCACGGGTCAAAGGAGGTGGAGGAATTGAGTGAAATCCAGGTTAGTCGGGAAGTGGTGTTGGGTAAATTGAATGGATTAAAGGCCGATAAATCCCCAGGGCCAGATAGGCTGCATCCCAGAGTACTTAAGGAAGTAGCTCCAGAAATAGTGGATGCATTAGTAATAATCTTTCAAAACTCCTTAGATTCTGGAGTAGTTCCAGAGGATTGGCGGGTAGCAAACGTAACCCCACTTTTTAAGAAGGGAGGGAGAGAGAAAACGGGGAATTACAGACCAGTTAGCCTAACATCGGTAGTGGGGAAACTGCTAGAGTCAGTTATTAAAGATGGGATAGCAGCACATTTAGAAAGTGGTGAAATCATTGGACAAAGTCAGCATGGATTTACGAAAGGTAAATCATGTCTGACGAATCTTATAGAATTTTTCGAGGATGTAACTAGTAGCGTGGATAGGGGAGAACCAGTGGATGTGGTGTATCTGGACTTCCAGAAGGCTTTCGACAAGGTCCCACATAAGAGATTAGTATACAAACTTAAAGCACATGGCATTGGGGGTTCAGTATTGATGTGGATAGAGAACTGGCTGGCAAACAGGAAGCAAAGAGTAGGAGTAAACGGGTCCTTTTCACAATGGCAGGCAGTGACTAGTGGGGTACCGCAAGGCTCAGTACTGGGACCCCAGCTATTTACAATATATATTAATGATCTGGATGAGGGAATTGAAGGCAATATCTCCAAGTTTGCGGATGACACTAAGCTGGGGGGCAGTGTTAGGTGTGAGGAGGATGCTAGGAGACTGCAAGGTGACTTGGATAGGCTGGGTGAGTGGGCAAATGTTTGGCAGATGCAGTTTAATGTGGATAAATGTGAGGTTATCCATTTTGGTGGCAAAAACGGGAAAGCAGATTATTATCTAAACGGTGGCCGATTGGGAAAGGGGGAGATGCAGCGAGACCTGGGTGTCATGGTACACCAGTCATTGAAGGTAGGCATGCAGGTGCAGCAGGCAGTAAAGAAAGCGAATGGCATGTTGGCGTTCATAGCAAGAGGATTTGAGTATAGGAGCAGGGAGGTTCTACTGCAGTTGTATAGGGTCTTGGTGAGACCACACCTGGAGTATTGCGTGCAGTTTTGGTCTCCAAATCTGAGGAAGGACATTATTGCCATAGAGGGAGTGCAGAGAAGGTTCACCAGACTGATTCCTGGGATGTCAGGACTGTCTTATGAAGAAAGACTGGATAGACTTGGTTTATACTCTCTAGAGTTTAGGAGATTGAGAGGGGATCTTATAGAAACTTACAAAATTCTTAAGGGGTTGGACAGGCTAGATGCAGGAAGATTGTTTCCGATGTTGGGGAAGTCCAGGACAAGGGGTCACAGCTTAAGGATAAGGGGGAAATCCTTTAAAACCGAGATGAGGAGAACATTTTTCACACAGAGAGTGGTGAATCTCTGGAACTCTCTGCCACAGAGGGTAGTTGAGGCCAGTTCATTGGCTATATTTAAGAGGGAGTTAGATGTGGCCCTTGTGGCCAAGGGGATCAGAGGGTATGGAGAAGGCAGGTACGGGATACTGAGTTGGATGATCAGCCATGATCATATTAAATGGCGGTGCAGGCTCGAAGGGCCGAATGGCCTACTCCTGCACCTAATTTCTATGTTTCTATGTTTCTATGTAACAATCCATTAGCTTTCTTCACTGCCTGCTGTACCTGCATGCCAACTTTCAGTGACTGGTGTACAAGGACACCCAGGTCTCGCTGTACCTCCCCCTTACCTAACCTAACCACATTGAGATAATAATCTTCCGCCTTGTTTTTGCCACCAAAGTGGATAACCTCACATTTATCTATATTATACTGCATCTGCCAAGCATCTGCCCACTCACTCAACCTGTCCAGGTCACCCTGCAACCTCCTAACATCCTCTTCACAGTTCACACTGCCACCCAGCTTTGTGTCATCTGCAAACTTGCTAGTGTTGCTCCTAATTCCCTCTTCCAAATCATTAATATATATGGTAAATAGTTGCGGCCCCAACACTGATCCTTGCGGCACTCCACTCGCCACTGCCTGCCACTCCTACTCGTGATATTTTCAGTTTCAGTTCCTCTACCCCCTTAGATCCTCTGTCCTCCAGTACATCTGGGAGATTGTTTGTGTCTTCCTTAGTGAAGACAGATCCGAAGTACCTATTCAACTCTTCTGCCATTTCCTTGTTGCCCATAATAATTGCACCCGTGTCTGCCTTCAAGGGACCCACAGTTGACTTTGCTACTCTTTTTCCCTTAACATAGCTAAAGAAGCTTTTATTGTCCTTCTTTATATTCCTGGCCAGCTTCTCTTCATACTTCATCTTTTCAGCCCGTATTGCCCATTTTGTTTCCTTCTGTTGTCCTATGAAAGTTTCCCAATCCTCTGACTTACGGCTACTCTTTGCTGTGTTATACATCTTTTCTTTTAGTTTTATTCTATCCCTAACGTCTCTTGTCAGCCACCGGTTGCCTCCTACTCCCCTTAGAATCCTTCTTCCTTTTTGGAATGAAATGATCCTGCGTCTTCCGTATTATGCCCAGAAATTCCTGCCATTGCTGTTCCACCGTCATTCCTGCTAGGATCCCTTTCCAGTCTACCTTGGCCAGCTCCCCTCTCATGCCTTCATAGTCCCCTTTGTTCAACTGCATCACTGCCACTCCCGATTTAACGTTCTCCTTCCCAAATTGCAGATTAAAACTAATTATGTTATGATCACTACCACCGAGCGGTTCCTTTACCTCGAGTTCTCTTATCATATCTGGTTCATTGGACAACGCTAAATCCAGAATTGCCTTTTCTCTGGTCGGCTCCATTACAAGCTGCTCTAAGAATCCATCTCAGAGGCATTCTACAAACTCGCTTTCTTGGGGTTCTGAACCAACCTGATTTTCCCAGTCTACCTGCATATTGAAATTCCCCATCACCACAGTGGCATTACCTTTATTACATGCCAGTTTTAACTCCTGCTGCAACTTACACCCTACATCCAGGCTACTATATGGGGGTCTGTAAATAACACCGATTAGTGTCTTCCTGCCATTGCAATTCCTCAACTCAATCCACAGTGACTCTACCTCGTCAGTCCCTATGTCTCTTAGAATTAGACTTAGACCCTTTATTTGTCATTCAGACCTTTCGGTCTGAACGAAATGTCGTTGCCTGCAGCCATACATATAATAATAAACAACAAAACACACAATAAACACAAATTAAATTCCACCACAGTCAGTTCACCAGGCACCTCCTCACTGTGATGGAAGCAAAAATCTTAGGGTTGCTGTCTCTTCCCACCTCTTCTCCCTCTGCGCTGAGGCGATACCCCACCGGGCGATGGTAAGTCAGTCCCGCGGCTCAACCGAACTCCGCGAACGGGCCGGTTCAAGCACCGCGGCCCGGGGTGGTCGAAGCTGCCGCCCTCCAGTCCAGCGGACGCAGCTGTTGCCGTGGGAGCTCTGGAAAACAGGCACCAGCCTGTGACCTGCAAGCCCCCGACGATGTTGTCCACTGGCCCGTGGTCGAGCCCCGGGTTCAGGTCGCCCACGCCAGAATGCCGCCTCAGCCACCGGAGCGTCGTCTCAGCCCCGCGCCGGGCCGCCTCAGCCACCGGAGCGTCGTCTCAGCCCCAAGCCGGGTCGCCTCAGCCACCGGAGCACTGCCTCAGCCCCGCCCGGGCCGCCCTCACCGGAGCGCCGTCCCAGCCCCGCGCTGGGCCGCCCTCACCGGAGCGCCGTCTCAGCCCCGAGCCGTGCCACCCCCACCCGAACGGCGCCACAGCTCGAAGACGGCCAGCCTCACGTTGGTGAGTCCTGGCTGGCTCTGCCTCCGGAGCCTCGAGGTCGGTCGCAGGTTGGAGGCCGCCAGCTCCGCCATTAGGCCTCAGCGCAGATGGAGGCAGAGAAGGGTGGATACGACAGATAGAGTCGCATTCCCCCGAAGGGAGTGACAGAAAACCATGTTTCAGCCCCCCCCACATAACACAACCTAATAACCAAAAATTTAACTAAATAAGACAAAAAAACAACAAAAAAAGTAAAAACAGATGGACTGCAGGTGAGCCGCTGCCGTTCAACAGCGCCGCCACTTCCCCTTGTAAGGGACTGAATTCCATCCCTCACTTGCAGAGCTACTCCCCCTCCTCTGCCCACCTGCCTGTCCTTTCTATAGGATGTATAACCCTGAATATTAAGTTCCCAGGCCGATCCTCCTGCAGTCACGTCTCAGTAATCCCCACAATGTCATATCTACCAACCTCTAACTGAGCCTCAAGCTCATCTACTTTACTTCTTATACTTTGCGCATACATATACAATACTTTTAATTCCTTACGCATCTCACCTTTCACATCGATCCCTATTACATTTGGCCATATGCTCCTATCCCTTTGTGAGCTTCCTTTCCCGTTAATTCTGGGGTCATTAACCATCCATTTACTCTCTTTCCCTTTAACTCCGTCCTCGACTATCCCATTTGACACCCCACCCCCCTTATTCAGTTTAAAACCACCCGTGTAGCAGTGGCAAACATGCCTGCCAGAATGCTGGTCACCCACCTATTAAGATGCAATCCGTCCCTTTTGTACAGTTCCCCCTTACTCCAAAACAGATCCCAGTGGTCTAAGAATCTAAATCCCTGACCCCTGCACCAGTTCCTCAGCCAAACATTCAGGTCCCGTTCTCCCTGTACCTGTTCTCGCCAGCACGAGGAACTGGAAGCAAACCGGAGATAACAACCCTGGAGGTCCTGCTTTTCAGCATTTTTCCAAGCTCTCTAAAGTCACGCTGCAGAATATTCATCCCCTTTTATCCGACATCGTTTGTGCCGACATGCACTACCACTTCTGGCTATTCACCTTCGCCCTTGAGGATTCTCTGCAATCTGTCCGTGACATCCTGGATCCTGGCACCAGGAAGGCAGCACACCATCCTCGAATCCCGTCTGTTCCCGCAGAAACCCCTGTCAGTACCTCTCACAATGGAGTCTCCAACTACAATGGCGTTGCCTGACGTTGGCCTCTTTGGTTTTGGCTCAACCACACTTTTTGCTTCGCCAGCCAGTCCGCCGCTCAGTGTAATAACGTCTTCTGTCCCGACATCTTCTAAGTGGGTGAACCTGTTCACAAGAGGTACAACACCCGGGGACGTTTACATTCCATCTTTCCCTCCCTTTCTAACCGTCACCCACCTTCTCTCTTCCAGTACCTTAGGTGTAACAATCTTACAGTACGACTTGTCGAGGAACGACTCAGTTTCTCGGACGAACCTGAGGTCATCCACTTACTTCTCCAGTTTCCCATCACGGTCCTTCAGGAGCTGTACCTGGATGCACTTCTCACATTTGTAGCAGCCAGAGGCACCAGCAGTGTCCTTGACCTCCCACATTCTGCAAGTATCGCACTGAATCAGCTTGCTTGACATTTCCTTCTTTCGTCTCTCCCTCTCCAGTGTTTTGCAAAGCCTCCTCTCCTCAGCCTCCTCGCCGAAGACTCTCAAGCCAAAGACTCGCACTTTACTCACAAGGCCGCTCCCTCACTGCCGCTCCCTAAGAGCCGTCTTGCTTATATTGACTGCTAAATGGCCTAATTTACCAATTTACAAACCAAATTCCACAGTTTTCAACTGTTTTCCCCCTCTGACTCACTTCTAACTCTCCTCCCACTCGGGCTAGAGCCAATCAGTGTTTTCTCCTGTTGCTGTTGCTTCAAAATCCACGGGTGCACTGAGTAAAAAAGTGGTCTTAAATACTCCAATCGTGCCTCTGTCTTCAGGTAGAATGCAGACCAGGTTTTTGGAAAATGGACACATTAACGTTAATGTGACCAGGCAGGCAGAGTCTCGTTGATATTTCATGTGAAAAATGGATATTCAAACGTTAAAACTATCCCAGTCTTCCTCTTTTCAGAATCATAACTTTGACATCAGTGATCCAACAGTTCTGGCAATGGTAGGTTAGTAAATAAGGAGACACATCGACTGCAGCTGCTGGATAAACTCAGTAGGTCAAGCAGCATCTGTGAAGGCAAAGGAATGGTTGACTTTTCTGGTTGAGTCGCTGCCTATAAGAAGAGAAAAATAGGCGGGGAAGAGAGGGAGGACAGATAGAGGTAGTCTGGTAGGTGATAGGTGGACCTGATAAGAGAGAGGGAGTAAGGGCAGATTAAACCACGTTGGGGATGGGATAGAAGGTGGGTAGGAAAGCTAAACAAGGTGAAGTGAAACCCGGGTCGATAGGTAAGTGGGTAATAGACTTGTGGAGATGCAGGGAGTGTAGAATATGGATCACGTGTAGGCAGAGAAAATTAGTTTAACTTGGCATTGTGAACGACCTCTCCTGCACCATACTATTTCATGTTCTACGTGTGAAGTTTGATGAGATCCAAAGAAATTCATCCTTTTCTGAGGGCTTTTAATAGATTGCCATTGTGTGTGGTAAATGTGGATTTCAGGAGGGAGTTGACAAGTTGATGCGAGGGCCAACAGCCTGAGTTAAAGTTGGTGGTTTGATAGAGAGAAGTAAAACTAATCACTGTAGCCTCTTTACTTGATTGATATTAAAAGACTAAATGGCCTGTCCCACGAGCATGCGACCTGCATGCGGCAAGCGCGACCAAACCGGAAGCGGGGGCCGCCCTGAGGTCGATTGAGTGACGTGAAGTACGAGCGAAGTCCGACAGGCGTGCGCAAGCGTCAAGACGCTGCGTACAGCATCAAGACGCTGCTTATGCCCGCCGAGGCTTACTTTTTCTTTTGAAGTGTCAGAAATCATTTAATTGGAATGATTGTTCACCTTGGTGGTGTACATTTTAAATCAAATAATTGTGTTCAAATTTGTGTCGTCAGACTTTTTTGAAAAACATTTCCTAAAAATTATAATTGAGTCTTTGTTTACGCAGAATTTGATTCAAGACCAGTCTGGTTACTTCAGATGTGTTAACTCATTTGAATGAATCAGATTGCGTTATTAGCCAAAAGCAAATGATAGTTTAACCATGATAAGAAATTCTGAAAATTGACAAACCGTAACCAGAATACTTTGTTTATTTACCAGCAATTCATACTGAAAACGCCATCAACACATGGAGATTGGGGAAGATTTTTGAAATGCGGAATATACAGTGGATTGAACCACCACCAAGATTCTACAATGGCGCAGTCACAAGGCATCCAAAACCAAACAAGAAGGATGAAGAGTAACACTGTTGGTTATGATCTGTAAACACAGCTTAAGTGAGCCGGCCTTCTCAATTCTTCTTGCATTTCTATCTGAAACTGAACAAGGTCAAGAGTCTTCAAATAAGCTATAAAGTTTTGAACTGAAGCAATTGCTGTTCATACTTTGTTTCACATGCTTACCATTTAATTAAAATTGAAACATACTTTGGAGGACGTCTCCATGATGACCTTTTGACAATGACCTTATTTTTCTTTCTCAAATGGCAGGGGACTTTTTTGGCCCCTCAGACCTCATGTTAAATAATGAATGCTTTAGTATTTTTAGCTGTCAGATTTTCTGTCCCTGTGCCAGGCCTCTTGTGTTATACTTTAGCTTGTCTGGACTTAACTATTAGTGTGCCTGTTTTTATTTGTCCATTTATGTGAGTTAAGTGTTGCTAGTAAGGACAATATTTAACCCCATCCTGAATTGCCCTTGAAAAGGTGGCGGCAAGCCACCATCTTGAAATGTTGCAGTCTTGCTGGTGAAGGCACTGCCATAATATGGTTGGGGTGGGGAGCTTTGAAATGTACCGATGATAAGGGAATTATAATATATTACTATGCCAGGATGGTGTGTGACTTGGAGAGTTATTTAGAGGTGTTTATTCTGCTGGCTTTGCCTTTCCAGGTGAAAAGGCTTGCAGTTTTGGGAGGTGGTGTCAAAATAATCTTGACAAAAAACCGAGGTGCATCTTCAAGATGCATTCGCACTGCAATTAGGATGGAGTGAATGGATGTTTAGGGTGGTTTTCTGAGCCTTTCCGGGCCCCATAGTTTGTGGTTGCATTGAATTGAATAATTTATTGTCACAGGTGGCAAGTCACAATGAGATTCTTTGGTTGCATACCCAAGGTATACAAATAATCGCACATGAAGGTTGGTTACAAAGTTACAACGTACTCCCCCACCCCCCCATGCCAGATCTCTCTTTGTTCTCCCACCTCCCCCTCCAGGCTGGTTCCCCATTGTTCTTGCCCCTCCCACACAGTGGTGACCTCACACTGGGTCCTCCTTTGTTCCTCGTCAGAAGATCTTTCAGGAGGATGAACCCTCAGAAAGCATCTGGACCTGATGGTATACCTGATCATCTTCTCAAAATCTGAGGGTCAACCAGCAGCAGTTTTTGCGGACATCTTCAACTTCTCATTACTGATATCGGAAGTTCCTGAGTATCTTATCCTGTGTAGAGATCCACGAGTTGGTAAACACTCTGTTTAATAATTAAACGACACAGCACCATCGCTCATGCGCGCGATACACCAGTTCAGCTTCAACTGCCAAATCTTTTGAATTCCAACTGCCTAACGGCTCGCACCCCCCTGGCCGCATGATTGGTCGGCCCAGAACACGCCTGGTCCGTGTGAGAGTTCGAGCCCGACCGTCGAAGATTCGAGATATAAGTGGCTTGACCAAAAGATGGCGCCACATGACGCCCCCCCCCAACCGGCATAATGGAGGCAAGTAGGTTTACGAGTCAGGCAGCCTGATCATGTGTACAAATCTCCTGTGCTCGGTGTCACATCCGGCGAAGTTGAGGGTGGGTGCAGTCATATCTGTGGATGCCCTCTATGGCGGGGCTGTGCCACCTGCACTGGCTGATCAATGTCCATATGTGCCGGCTTAATACAGTCCACTGAAACGGTCTTGTGCCTACCGCCCATGTTGACGAAAGTCGAGGTGCCGTGTTACAGCACCTGGAAATGACGCTCGTAAGGCCTTTGCAGTGGTGTACGGTGAGGATCGCGGTGAGGGATAACATACTGGTAGTCGTTGAGGGCGGGTGGGACGTACATGAGGGTGAGTCTGTGGCGGGACGTTGGGACAGGGGAGAGCGTGCCCACCTTCTGGAGGCGCGTCAGCATGGGCGTGGGCCACGTGGGTTCCTGATGTCCACGTACCGCTAGGATGAAATCCCCTGGGATCAAAAGCGGGTCGCCATACTCCAGCTCGGCTGAGGAAATTGCCATGTCCTCCTTCGGGGCAGTGCGTATGCGCAGCAGGACCCACGGCAACTCGTCCATCCAGTCTGGGCCCGTGAGCCGTGCCTTTAGAGATGCCTTCAGTTGACGGTGTCTGCCTGACTGTTCTCCCGTTGCCGGGCGGGAGCGGCTGAATCTGAACCCAGCGGCTGTAACCCCGACACCAGACACCCGCTCCCCCCCTCCTCTCCCCCGCCGCAGGGCCCAAGCCATCTTCATCACCCCCCCCCCCCCCCCCCCCCCCCCTGGGCCCTGCCGCGGGCCCTCACCTCACCCCGCCCCCACTCGGCCCACGCCACCTCCACCCCCCCCACCGCCGCGGGCTCTCCAACGCTGCGTGGGAGGGAGAAAGAAGGGGGATGTGAGAGGGGGGAGGGGAGAGAGAGGGGAAGGGAGGGGAGAGAGTGATGGGGAGGGAGAGAGAGGTGGAGGGGAGAGGGAAAGGGGGATAATCTTTAATGAGATTGCAAAATTAAGGTAGGTTTTAGAGCTATTATTTTTTCTCCTCATGAATAATATCAAATAATATCAAACAATTGGAATTGCTTTATTTTTATATATTTTTAATATAATTTGAATATTACAAAAATCTGCATGTTTTCAGGGTCATCGTGGATTTGTCCGCAGTAATGCAGCAGTCAGTTGATGATGTTGCTGCTGAGGAAGCTAGGCAGAAGATGGAGTTGGAAGATCTCCTTGGTGCACTAAAAACCAAAGCTTAGGAGATGGAAAACATTATCACCAATTTTATTCAGAGCTAATTGTGATTCTACTCCTTCCATCCTATAACAAAAGTACTTAACCAATTTTAATAAACTTAGTATAAAATATTGGAAATATATAAAATATACATTTTAATGGGATTATTATATACAGATGTAACATTTCCATTTGTCATTTCGAAGCCTAATCGTTAAAGGATTAACGGACACTGTATTACATAATACATAATAACATGAAATAAATCCATAGCATTACCCTGTATTAACTCATTACAGCAGATAGTCTGAAGCGTACAGCGGCATCCTGCAATGGAAGATCCAAAAGAAAAAAAACTTCACACACAAGGGCCGCGGTGATCCCCAAACCAATTACATCGTATTTCTCAAAAGGAAAATTACATCACATTTGTATTTGTTTTAACCCATTGATGCCATAGACATTTTTTTTGAGGAACCTAAAAGTCCTTCTTTCATCATTCACATTGGCAGCATATTTTTCTTTTTTCCTTATATTGATACATTACCCAAAGTATTACAAATGAAAATATGAGCATTTCCATTTAAATTCTCGATAGAACGCTGCCAATTTTCATGAGAAATATTGACTTCAATTATCAATATTGTTGCCAATTTTATAAATTATTGATCATTTTGCATTAAACAAGATCCTGTGAGCATACTTTATATTGAACTGACAAATGTGGGCTCAATTTGTGAAGAATTTTGTCTTCTAAACGTTTTATAATTCTACATCATGAGTTCTTACAAGAATTGTGAAAACTCCACATATATGCAGACTGGTGTCAATGGGTTAAAGAAGTAGTCTATCAGTAAAATATTTTTTGAATACATTTAATGTCTTAAGTCCTGTTAATGATAATATTGGCCAAATAAAATATGTCACAAAATGGAGAATCTTTGTATTTGCAAAGCCTGCTGTGAGTCACGCTTCAAAGAGTCTGGACCCTAGTTGGAAGTTGAGGATAAGGAAATGTTTCTTTTGTAAACTGTCTTCCTGCTAGAAATTTTGATTATACTAACACTGCCTCAATTACCTACGAATACCATGCGCAGGAGGACTGCCCCCCCCCCCCCCCGCGCATGTTATTCGTAGGTAATTGAGGATAGTCGAAGGTAGTCGTAGATAGTCTTCAACATAGTTGAAGGAGGTCTTCAACATGCCAATTTTTTCAAACTCTCCTAAACTCTTCAAAACTCGCGAATTAGGTCGGCGCAGTGGGACAGCCCCTTTAGGTATCAAAAAAGGAAGTTTGTTTTTGTGTTTGGGAAGAATGAAGAATTAAGGGCTGTCCCACTGCGGGGACATAATTTGCGAGTTTAGAAGAGTTTAGGAGAGTTTTAAAAAAGTGTCATGGTCTTGTTGTATCGCCGAAGTAGAACACCTCCTACCACCTCCTTCAACTATGTAGAGAACCTCCTACGAATATGTAGAAGGCCTCCTTCAACTATGTAGAAGACCTCCTTTGATCTCCTTCCACTATGTTGAAGACTAGCTTCGACTAGCTTCGGGAAAAATTGGACTGAATAGGGGAGAGTGAAGACGACCTCCTTCGATTATACTAACACTGCCTTCGATTACCTACGGATAACATGTCGATCTACTACGATCTCCATAGGTTAAACCTACGAGTAAAAAAACATCTATTTTTTTTCCCCATGCCGACCAATGTTTACTCGCGGACAATTTTCAGCATGCTAAAAAATACTCCTCGACCAAACTGAGGCGTTGAGTATGCGGGAACTTTCCTCGAGCGTGAAGGAGAGTTAAGTAGACCTCCTAGGACCACGTGTCGACCATGCTGCGAGTTTGAGTCGAGTGCAAACTCTTTTAAACTCGCAAATTAGGTCCCCGCAGTGGGACAGGCCCTTTCGTTGATCCAGTGCTGGACTCAGTGTTTTACTGAACTAGTCTAAGGGGTAAGCTGGAGGAGCATAATTACATTATATGTGACTTGCAATCTGATGCAGTTTGTGTACAGTACTCTCTCACTCTGCATATGACCTGGGAGGAAATACCATGACCTCTGACCTACTTGGGAAGAGTCATGCATATGGTTATAGAGATTATGTGTATAATTATTTTTTATTTTATTTTAGGACCAAAGGAGATACCATTGCAAAAGGTTGATTGTGATGAAGAAATTCTAAAGCAGACTCCTTCATCCTCTCCAACCTGTCTCCAGCCACATCAAGTGCCATGCCTCCCTCAGTACCCGGACATGGCGCCGACAGACAAGAAGCTGAAGCAAAGAAGTCGAAGCCAAAGAACGGAATGGAAACGAGGCCGAAACGCCAATAAACCGAAAAAGCCCGAAGACGAAACGTTGACTAACCGAAATGATGGGCGCCTAAATGAAAACTAATCAAAAGGGCGGGAGCCTAAATCCCAAGGAACCAAAAAGCTGTGTCACCTAAAAGCAAACTTACCGAATGGCCGCTCTGTCGAAACGCCACCTACCCGAAAGGCGGCGTTGCCTACAGGCCAAAGGACCGACTGCCGCTCAACAGAAAAGTCCAATAACGGACTTGACGTTATTGTATAATGCTGGTCTATGCTGGTTCTCTCTGGTGAATCTCTGGAATTCTCTGCCATAGAAGGTAGTTGAGGCCAGTTCATTGGCTATATTTAAGAGGGAGTTAGATGTGGCCCTTGTGGCTAAAGGGATCAGGGGCTATGGAGAGAAGGCAGGTACAGGATACTGAGTTGGATGATCAGCCATGATCTTATTGAATGGCGGGGCTGGCACGAAGGGCTGAATGGCATACCAACCCTGGTTCCACAAACTGCGCAAATCCTGTCATGCCACCCCCCTTTTTGAAAAACTTCGTACGGGCCTGATCCTCCAACTATCTGTGTCTTTGCACATCAACTTCAACTCTCATCTGCAATGGTCCCTGACGCGGTGATTAGAATATCCAGCAGGCTATGACCTTCGAGGCCGGCTCAACACACAGAATGTCCTTTGGAATTTAAATGTCATCCATTCAATGGGTGTAGAAAAGACATTGCAAG
The DNA here is from genome assembly GCF_028641065.1 of Leucoraja erinaceus. Classification (NCBI taxonomy): domain Eukaryota; kingdom Metazoa; phylum Chordata; class Chondrichthyes; order Rajiformes; family Rajidae; genus Leucoraja; species Leucoraja erinaceus. Next base: position 96,921,068 of record NC_073377.1, read on the forward strand.
CATTTGAACATAGAATGTAGAACGGTACAGCACACAAACACGCCCTTCGGCCCACGATGTCTATGCAGTACATGGAGAGTAGTTAAACTAATTCCTTCTATCTGTACATGCTCTGTGCCCTCCATCCCTGCATTTTCAAGCACTTATCTAAATGCCTCCAAATACTAGTATCACATTTGTTCCCACCACCACTTCTGGCAAAAGCATTCATTCATATCTTCATTCCTTCATGCATGCATTCATTCATTCATTCATTCATTCAATCATTCATTCATTCATACATTCATTCATTCATCATCCATCCATTCATTCATTCATTCATTCATTCCTTCATGCATCCATTCATTCATTTATTCATTCATTCATTCATTCATCCATTCATCCATTCATTCATTCATACATCATCATCCATTCATTCATACATTCATTCAATCATTCAATCATTCAATCATTCATTCAATCATTCAATGATCCATTCAGTCATTCATTCATTCATTCATTCATTCATTCATTCATTCATTCATTCATACATCCATGCATACATTCATTCAATCATTCATTCATTCATTCATCATTCAATCATTCATTCATTCAATCATTCAATCATTCAATCATTCAATCATTCATTCATTCAATCATTCATTCATCATTCATGCATTCATTCTTTCATCGTGTTCCAGGCACACACAACTCTTTCTACAAAAAAAATACTTGTCCTGCCCACCTCTTTTAAACTTTTCCCTTTTCACCTTATAGGTATGCGCTGTAGTATTTGACATTTACACCCTGGATTAAAAAAGGTTCTGACTTATTGCATTAGATGCCAGGATACCTAACATCGTGACTTGGATAGGCCGTGACTTGGATAGGCTGGGTGAGTGGGCAAATGTTTGGCAGATGCAGTATAATGTGGATAAATGTGAGGTTATCCATTTTGGTGGCAAAAACGGGAAAGCAGACTATTATCTAAATGGTGGCCGATTGGGAAAGGGGCAGATGCAGCGAGACCTGGGTGTCATGGTACACCAGTCATTGAAGGTAGGCAGTAAAGAAAGCGAATGGTATGTTAGCTTTCATTGCAAAAGGATTTGAGTATAGGAGCAGGGAGGTTCTACTGCAGTTGTACAGGGTCTTGGTGAGACCACACCTGGAGTATTGCGTACAGTTTTGGTCTCCAAATCTGAGGAAGGACATTATTGCCATAGAGGGAGTGCAGAGACGGTTCACCAGACTGATTCCTGGGATGTCAGGACTGTCTTATGAAGAAAGACTGGATAGACTTGGTTTATACTCTCTAGAATTTAGGAGATTGAGAGGGGATCTTATAGAAACTTACAAAATTCTTAAGGGGTTGGACAGGCTAGATGCAGGAAGATTGTTCCCGATGTTAGGGAAGTCCAGGACAAGGGGTCACAGCTTAAGGATAAGGGGGAAATCCTTTAAAACCGAGATGAGAAGAACTTTTTTCACACAGAGAGTGGTGAATCTCTGGAACTCTCTGCCACAGAGGATAGTTGAGGCCAGTTCATTGGCTATATTTAAGAGGGAGTTAGATGTGGCCCTTGTGGCTAAGGGGATCAGGGGGTATGGAGAGAAGGCAGGTATGGGATATGAGTTGGATGATCAGCCATGATCATATTGAATGGCGGTGCAGGCTCGAAGGGCCGAATGGCCTACTCCTGCACCTAATTTCTATGTTCTATGTTTCTATGTTTCTATCCATCAACATCCATTCATTATTATGTTAATGAATGGAAGTGTGGAAATGGGCCCTTTGGCCCACCAAGTCTAAAGAGTAAAGCGCCTGTCCCACGAGCATGCGGCGAGCGCGACTAAACCGGAAGCGGGGGCTGCGAGGAGGTCAAGTAATCCCCGTACAGGGCCTGTCCCACGAGCATGCGACTGCATGCGGCGAGCTCGACCAAACCGGTAGCGGGGGCCGCGCGGAGGTCGAATGATCCCGTACGAGTTGACGTGAAGTCCGAGAGAAGTCCGTGGGAAGTTCGCGCTAGGCGTACGCCGTCAAGAAGCTGTGTACGCCGTCAAGACGGTGCGTACGGCGTTGAGACGGTGCGTACGACCGTCTAGGCATTGCGTATGGCCTCAATGCGGCTGCGGGGTGGCATGCCGTTGCCGTGCGGAATTTTTGAACAGTGTCAGTTTTTCGGAGCCCTGCGCGATGTTGGGACCAGCTCCACACAACTCCATACAGCTCCGGCGATTGAAGTGAGACCAACCCCGCGAGGCCATACGGCTCAAGCGACCACGTTAGGTCGCGCTTGCCGCATGCAGTCGCATGCTTGTGGGACAGGCCCTTAAAGGTTATATTCCTGGGAAAAATATTATCTTGGAGGCTTTGGGCCACAGAAAGCCTGACTGTCAAGGATCAGCTGGATACAAAAGCTACGATGGTGAGATTTAGCACAGTTTACAATTTACTTGCCATGGGCAAAGTTCCAGATGATGATTTATCACCACCTCAACCGATCCGCATCACAAAAGCTGCAGTTGTGAAGACCTGGCTGAGAATGAACATGGAGCAGCTACAGAGAAAAGCTTACAGAACCCTGTGTCTGTCAACAACAGGACTTGCCAGAATGATGACCTGGCTCAGCATCAGTCCACTTTTGCAATAGAGTAACAATCTTGGATTTACTTTGCTATCACCAACGTGACACGTATGAGATTCAAATAACACTTTTCCTAACTTAATCAACACTCAGCTGCTTGATGAAGGACATTTCTTGGTCTGTTGTGCTTGTTCTGTGATCCAGCCCCTTCCTGTAAGTTTAGTTTAGTTTGGAGGTACAGCGCGGAAACAGGCCCTTTGTCCCACCTGTACTATTCTACACTTACTAAGGCAGCAACTCTACTGCTGTGCCACTTGAAGAGGCATTGTTCACCAGTCACGGGCATTGTTCACCAGTCACGGGCATTGTTCACCAGTCACGGGCATTGTTTACCAGTCACGGGCATTGTTCACCAGTCACGGGCATTGTTCACCAGTCACGGGCATCGTTTACCAGTCACGGGCATTGTTTACCAGTCACGGGCATTGTTTACCAGTCACGGGGATTGTTCACCAGTCACGGGAATTGTTCACCAGTCACGGGGATTGTTCAGTCACGGGCATCGTTTACCAGTCACGGGCATTGTTTACCAGTCACGGGCATTGTTTACCAGTCACGGGCATTGTTTACCAATCACGGGCATTGTTTACCAGTCACGGGCATTGTTCACCAGTCACGGGCATTGTTCACCAGTCACGGGGATTGTTCAGTCACGGGCATCGTTTACCAGTCACGGGCATTGTTTACCAGTCACGGGCATTGTTTACCAGTCACGGGCATTGTTTCACCAGTCACGGGCATTGTTCACCAGTCACGGGCATCGTTCACCAGTCACGGGCATCGTTTACCAGTCACGGGCATTGTTTCCCTGATTGGATTTATGGCATCAATGCATTTACATGCAAGTTAATTTGATTTGATACCTGCTCCAAATTTTTGTCCAGCTATACTCCCTTCAATTTCCTCTCCCACAAGATAACCACAAGCCAATGTGTCTATGGAACAGAATACCAACAGGTTTCGAGGATTTGGATCAATGAAGGAAGAAGAACACTCAGACTATATAAAATGAAAGCACAAACATTTATTAAAGCAACAATTCAAGCAACGAGAAGGTAGCAATAGAATAGCAACACAATTTCAGTTAATGCAACAATAAAAATACAAATAAACTATATGAATAGCAGCAGTAAATAGCAAATAAATACTGAATCAGATGTGTTTCAGTCTCAGAGGCTGTAGCTTCCAAAGCTTGACGGGAACTCTTGTTAAAGCTTAGACAAGAGATATTTCGTAAAACGTGTGTGGTCTGGCGATGTTCTGGACACTCAGCTCGAGGTGAAGTCAGGTGAGCTCATGTAATAGGCAATTTTATATCTAAAAGACTGAGCTTCTATCATAATCTCCCAGGTGTCCCAGTGTAATGAGAAGGTCTCCTGGCTGCGGCCGTACTCGAACAGCAGAACCAGGAACGTCAACCTCCAAAGACACACAGGTTTGTAGGCTAATTGGCTTGGTATCATTGTAAATTGTTCCTAGTGTGTGTAGGGACAATGTAAGTATGCGTGTATCACAGGTCGGCATTGACTCGGTGGGCCTGTTTCCATGCTGTATCTCTAAACTAAACTAATCTGGAGAGGGAAGCCGGCAGATCCCGGGCCCCTGCGAGCCCCTTGAGACTGGGAATCGGAGGGAGTCGACGATGGAGGCGGACATTGGACAAACTGGGTGGCACCTCTTGTATATGGGCTCAGTGGGCTGCTCTGTGCATTCTGTACTAACTTGGGGGAATGTGCCTATGTATGGTGATAGTCTTGCCGATCTGTCTGCAACAAAAAGTATTTCACTGTACCTTGGCACACGTGACAATAACGAAACCATTGAACCATCAGTTTAAGAACAACAGGTGACTAACTTTTAAAACTAGCTATCCTCCTTCGGTTCAAAAACGAGAGTTATTTGTCGCAACAGGCGCCAACCTAGTCCGGATGTTTCTGAGAAGGTACAAATTTATCGCAGTGACTGTGCACATAGCCTGTTAGCACATGGCTTTAGCTGGCAACAGTGACGGAAATCGCTATCAAAACATGGAGGGGACCGGGGGACAGAATTTCTTGGCGGCCGCGCGCGCATGCGCACATTCACACACACACGCGAGGCATCGGAAGCTTCAGCCGTGCGCCCTGTGAACGGTAATTAGCTCGGGATTCTTCCAGTTACCAGCCCCGCGACGTGGATGCGTTTCTACTACGGGGCCGTTACCGTTAGAATGCGTCAATTACTGCAGATCTGTACCACAGAATTAAAAAACACGACATCATGCTGGACAACATAATATAGGACAGGACATTTTCAAGCTGCTTGTTGCCTGGTGTTTTTTTAAATCTGCGGTAGCTATAGTATGGAAACCGAGCTATTAAAACCAAGCAATATATAAATTATCTGCATTATATGCAACTTAAAACTTTATATTCTTGAACGTATTAAACATTTTTCCCCAATTGCCAGCTGTAAAAATAGAGCGTGTCAATTAGTTAATGAAATTGCTTTATAATCTGCAGAAAGCATTTGGTCTCTGTAGTTGTGTGTTTTGTTGCCTTTGTTACTGTAATGCACGAAATTTTGTTCAAACTTGTTAGAATAACAATAAAGGAAATTCAATTTAATTCAACCTATAGGTGGACATTCCCTCTCTCTATTTGCCAAAGGCATTTTAGATTCTCATGTGGAACTGGGGTACGGTTTATTGGTGAAACATTTAACTTGTGCGTTTGCCAACATGTGGATAGATCATCACTGAAGATGACGTCAGTGATTGTCCTACAGCAGTTTAGATACTACTTTGGCATTAGGCTTGGTTTTCTTGCATGATGGCTTATCCTGATGTTATAGCACAATCATTGTCTGTATTAATGGTAAATCATAATTGATATTAGCTCGATGTTACTGAGCATGTTATCAAACCAGGAGACGCAAGGAACTGCAGATTCTGGCACTTTGAGCAAACCATAAACTGCTGGAGGAACTCAGCGGGTCAGGCAGCATTTCTGGAGAGGAGTGGGCGATGTGTCTGATCAGGACCTTTCCTTCACAGATGCTGCCTGACCCGCTGAGTTACTCCAGCATTCTGTGTCTACTATTCGCACCATTAGTGTCAGTGGGACAATTCTTACAGACTTGCCTGTACCCCGGGAGGTGCATTACATAGAAACATAGAAATTAGGTGCAGGAGTAGGCCATTCGGCCCTTCGAGCCTGCACCGCCATTTAATATGATCATGGCTGATCATCCAACTCAGTATCCCGTACCTGCCTTCTCTCCATACCCTCTGATCCCCTTGGCCACAAGGGCCACATCTAACTCCCTCTTAAATATAGCCAATGAACTGGCCTCAACTACCCTCTGTGGCAGAGAGTTCCAGAGATTCACCACTCTCTGTGTGAAAAAAGTTCTCCTCATCTCAGTTTTAAAGGATTTCCCCCTTATCCTTAAGCTGTGACCCCTTGTCCTGGACTTCCCCAACATCGGGAACAATCTTCCTGCATCTAGCCTGTCCAACCCCTTAAGAATTTTGTAAGTTTCTATAAGATCCCCTCTCAATCTCCTAAACTCTGGAGAGTATAAACCAAGTCTATCCAGTCTTTCTTCATAAGACAGTCCTGACATCCCAGGAATCAGTCTGGTGAACCTTCTCTGCACTCCCTCTATGGCAATAATGTCCTTCCTCAGATTTGGAGACCAAAACTGCACGCAATACTCCAGGTGTGGTCTCACCAAGACCCTATACAACTGCAGTAGAACCTCCCTGCTCCTATACTCAAATCCTCTTGCTATGAAAGCCAACATGCCATTCGCTTTCTTTACTGCCTGCTGCACCTGCATGCCTACCTTCAATGACTGGTGTACCATGACACCCAGGTCTCGCTGCATCTCCCCCTTTCCCAATCGGCCACCGTTTAGATAATAATCTGCTTTTCCCGTTTTCGCCGCCACCAAAATGGATAACCTCACATTTATCCACATTAAACTGCATCTGCCAAACATTTGCCCACTCACCCAGCCTATCCAAGTCACCTTGCAGTCTCCTAGCATCCTCCTCACACCTAACACTGCCCCCCAGCTTAGTGTCATCCGCAAACTTGGAGATATTGCCTTCAATTCCCTCATCCAGATCATTAATATATATTGTAAATAGCTGGGGTCCCAGTACTGAGCCTTGCGGTACCCCACTAGTCACTGCCTGCCATTGTGAAAAGGACCCGTTTACTCCTACTCTTTGCTTCCTGTTTGCCAGCCAGTTCTCTATCCACATCAATACTGAACCCCCAATGCCATGTGCTTTAAGTTTGTATACTAATCTCTTATGTGGGACCTTGTCGAAAGCCTTCTGGAAGTCCAGATACACCACATCCACTGGTTCTCCCCTATCCACGCTACTAGTTACATCCTCGAAAAATTCTATAAGATTCGTCAGACATGATTTACCTTTCGTAAATCCATGCTGACTTTGTCCAATGATTTCACCACTTTCTAAATGTGCTGCTATCCCATCTTTAATAACTGACTCTAGCAGTTTCCCCACTACCGATGTTAGGCTAACTGGTCTGTAATTCCCCGTTTTCTCTCTCCCTCCCTTCTTAAAAAGTGGGGTTACGTTTGCTACCCGCCAATCCTCTGGAACTACTCCAGAATCTAAAGAGTTTTGAAAGATTATTACTAATGCATCCACTATTTCTGGAGCTACTTCCTTAAGTACTCTGGGATGCAGCCTATCTGGCCCTTTGGATTTATCGGCCTTTAATCCATTCAATTTACCCAACACCACTTCCCGACTAACCTGGATTTCACTCAATTCCTCCACCTCCTTTGACCCGCGGGCCCCTGCTATTTCCGGCAGATCATTTATGTCTTCCTTAGTGAAGACGGAACCAAAGTAGTTATTCAATTGGTCCGCCATATCCTGGTTCCCCATGATCAACTCACCTGTTTCTGACTGCAAGGGACCTACATTTGTTTTAACTAATCTCTTTCTTTTCACATATCTATAAAAACTTTTGCAGTCAGTTTTTATGTTCACTGCCAGTTTTCTTTCATAATCCATTTTTCCTTTTCTAATTAAGCCCTTCGTCCTCCTCTGCTGGTCTCTGAATTTCTCCCAGTCCTCCGGTATGCTGCTTTTTCTGGCTAGTTTGTACGCATCATCCTTTGCTTTGATACTATCCCTGATTTCCCTTGTTATCCATGGATGCACTACCTTCCCTGATTTATTCTTTTGCCAAACTGGGATGAACAAAACTGGGATGAACAGCATTGAATGTTGTAACTCGTCTGCCCCGCGTATCGGTGGAGTTTTTGTTCGTGAAAGTGATCACTCAAAAATGCAACCAAGTGTACCCTTCCTGATTAACATCGTGTCCCCCCCCTCCCCCACCCCCCATCCCCCGATCCCCCGCACCCCCCCGAAGCACGCTGCTTTGCTCCCAAACACATCTACCAAGTAAAAGGAAGAGACTTCGAGACTAGCCCGAGCCGCCAGCGGTAACAGGGCAGAGCGAGCTAAATCCCCGGGAGAATATCCAGCCAAATGCGGCTGCCGGAGTCTATAGTAAGATCCTATAGCAGAGCAAGATAGAGTACTCCTGCGAAATACAATGGGCTGACGTGTAGTACGCTATGGAGGGGACCCTGGGTATTTTTTCCCCCCGGCCATTTTAGTAACCTGAGCAAAACTGGGATGAACAGCATTGAATGTTGTAACTCGTCTGCCCCGCGTATCGGTGGAGTTTTTGTTTCAGACCATGTTTGTTCGTGAAAGTGATCACTAAAAAATGCAACCAAGTGTACCCTTCCTGATTAACATCGTGTCCCCCCCTCCCCCACCCCCCATCCCCCGATCCCCCGCACCCCCCCGAAGCACGCTGCTTTGCTCCCAAACACATCTACCAAGTAAAAGGAAGAGACTTCGAGACTAGCCCGAGCCTCCAGCGGTAACAGGCAGAGCGAACTAAATCCCCGGGAGAATATCCAGCCAAACGCGGCTGCTGGAGTCTATAGCAAAGATCCTATAGCAGAGCAAGATAGGCTACTCCTGCGAAATGCAATGGGCTGACGTGTAGTACGCTATGGAGGGGATCCTGGGTATTTTTCCCCGCCCATTTTAGTAACCTGAGCCTACCTGATCCGACCCGACTCGCAGTGTAATCAATGTTGCGGGGCAACAGTTTGTGTGTGTGATATAGGGTTAGATTCATAAATCTTGTCAGTTCAAACTTCTTGTCAAGAATAAAATTTGACTCTGGTAATTGTCTTTTTTAATGTTTCTTAAATCATTTCTTTTTAAATGGCTCACAAGCAGTGTTTGAGTTGATTTTGTAGTAACCGGAACCGACCCGACTCGCAGGGTAATTGACATTGCGGGGGAACTTTTTGTGTGTGATATAGGGTTAGATTCATAATTCTGTTAGTTCATAATTCTGTTAATTCTTGTTAAAGAATAAAATGTTTATAAACACACATACATGAAAATTATATAAATGTATATAATCATATAACACACACAATTATATTTCTTCTGATCCAATAATGAACTTTATTTCAGATTAGACAAGGGACATTAAATAAGAAACATTGTAAATAAGAAACATTCTAAACCTCCCCGCAACTTCACACACACTAGGCCTTATCCCCCCCCCCCCCCCCCCCCCCAACCCCACCCCGGCACTCCCTCGCCTGCCCCCACACTACAATGTCTCCCCCTCTCCCCGCTGCCCCACACTCCCTCTCCCACTGCCCTGGACCCCACACTCCCTCTCCCGCTGCCCTGGACCTCACACTCCCTCTCCCGCTGCCCCGGGCCGCGCACTCCCTCTCCCCGCTGCCCCGGGCCGCACACACCCTCTCTCTGCTGCGGATCCAATCTTTGGCCGGAAGCGAGATGGCTGAGCAAGATGGCGGAACAAGATGGCGGGGGCTGGTTGCTAAAATGAGTCATAAAATCACCCATGAATCCGCCCATGAGCCTACTACACGTTTGCGTGAGAGTAACCCATCTTGCTCTGCTATAGGATCCTTGGTCTATAGGGTGATTCACGAAAGGTCACTGGAGCGTGGATCCGCACCCACGTGACCGCAAAATTCAACTGGGGTACATGCGTCACTTCCGGTACATGTTAGTGAATGGGAAAACACTCACTTTCACACCCGTTAAAAACATCGAAAACGGCCAGTTTTTGAGCTGTAAATTACTGTGCCAGTCGGAGTGACCGTGAGGCACAGCTACTTAAATTTACAATCCAAAAGAAAGATAGAAACTAAGGTAAATTCAAGAGGGAGCTGAAGGTGCAAAAACAGTGGAAGTGGTTAGCGGACATTTGCTGTGGAGATATAAAGATCCAAAATATCAGGAATTATCGTGTTTGCTACCTGCATTTCATCAAAAGTAAGGCATTATTGACTTTTTTATCTTTATTCATTTGTTGTATGAAAAGTTTTAAAAGTGAAAAATCCGTCAGTAAAATTGCAAAATCGCCCATGGTTCTCAGGTGGGTTTTTAACATGCAAAATGAAAATGCTTCTGAAGCTACATTTACAATTTAAATAATCGTAAACAATCAATGCGTTTTTTTGTTGTTTTTTTTTAATTTTATTTTTATTAGCAGTACAGTAAATCACATTAATACATCGCATATATCTTATTACATTATGTTGTACCACTTCATTTTTTGAGCTTTAAAAAAGATAGAAATAAAAGAAGTAAGGAAAGTAAGCAAGAATCGTGAAGGTGCAGGAAAGTGTTGGGAGAAGAGAACCCCTTAGGGAAGGAATTAGAGAAGGAAGTAAAGAAAAGAAATAAGACCCTAGAAAGAAAAGAAAAAAAAAGGAAGAAAGGAAAATCAATCGCTCTATTGTAACACAAAACTCCGCAAAAAAGGATATACCAACCGTGTTTTTATTAAAAATTTATCTTATACCCCCCGTTACCAGGTCCTGGTAGCCTTTATGTTTTAACTTATTATTGCACCTTATGCTTGTAATAGTTCCATAAATGCAGACCACGTCTTTTGGAAGTGATCTGCTTTGCCTGCTAGGAGGAGTCTCATCTCTTCCAAGTGTAGTGTTTCGAACATGTTTGAAATCCACATTTTTGTTGTTGGTATGGAGCATATTTCCAAAATTTAAGTATAAGCTTTTTTCCCATTATTAGCCCATAATTAAGTAAGTTCTTTTGAAACATATTTAATTCTGGGTTACCTTCCGATATTCCAAAAATGATCCATTCTACTTTGGGTAGTAGTTTTGTTTTTAATAATTTTGTAAAGATTTCAAATATTTCATTCCAGAATTTTTGAATTTTTATACAGAAAACAAAAGAGTGCGCTATGTTAGCTTCTTGTGACTGACATTTATCACAAATGAGTGAGACATTGGGGAAAAGTTTATTAATTTTAGTTTTTGAATAATATAGTCTATGTAATGTTTTATATTGGATTAGAGTATGTCGTACGTTGATCGAGCATTTATGCACATATAATAAGTGTTTATCCCAGCTCTCTTTTGAAATTTTTATAGCTAGTTCTTGTTCCCAGTCTCTTCTAATATTATCTGTTGCAGGTATTTCTATATTCAATATCTATCTATCTATCTATCTATCTATCTATCTATCTATCTATCTATCTATCTATCTATCTATCTATCTATCTATCTATCTATCTATCTATCTATCTATCTATCTATCTATCTATAACTCTCGCCCCATCCGACCGCCTGCCGTCTGGGGCCGTTCCTGCCTTTCGATTCGTTCCCGCCGTGCGATGTCACAATGCCCGATGCTCGCGGACGGCCAATTGCGATGCCCGACGCTCGCAGACGTCCAATCGGAATGGATCCATTTGCATGTACGGCTTCCGGCCGCGTTTCTTCCCTTGATTCCCTGCAACTCCGAAACTGGACGCTGAATCGCCGACATCTTTTCCATTTCGGTAGAGATTTCACTTTTCTTTCTAAGTATCCGCTCCTCATTACATTTCGTCGTGTTTAAGTACACGTTTTTAATCAAATCCTTTGCCCCCCCCCCCCACCTCAATATTTCAAAAATGAACTGGCTTCTCACCCATAGAAGCAGCACCAGCCCCAGCCCCTGATGAACGTTCCATCGTGTGATGTCACAATGCCCAATGCTCAAATACATTGTTGCCATAGAGAACGCTCTGTGATTATTCAAATTCTTCAATAACTGTCATTCTGACTTTGCTTGTGAAGGGAAAAGTCCTGAATTGCATTTGTCTGATGCAGAAAGATTGTTCCCGATGTTGGGGAAGTCCAGGACAAGCGGGACACAGTTTAAGGATAAAGGGGAAATCCTTTAGTACTGAGATGAGGAAACCATTTTTCACACAGATAGTGGTGAGTCTCTGGAACTCTCTGCCACAGAAGGTAGTTGAGGCCAGTTCATTGGCTATATTTAAGAGGGAGTTAGATGTGGCCCTTGTGGCTAAAGGGATCAGAGGGTATGGAGAGAAGGCAGGTACAGGATACTGAGCTGGATGATCAGGCATGATCATATTGAATGGTGGTTCAAGCTCGAAGGGCCGATTGGCCTACTCCTGCACTTAATTTCTATGTTTCCCTCTCCTCACCCCTCTCCCTCTCTCCCCCACCCCTTCCCTCTCTACCACCACCCCTTCCCCCTCTACCCCTCTTCCACCACTCCTCCTACCCCTCCCTACTCTTCCACTTCTATCCCCTTACCCCACCCCTCACCCTCCCCCACCCCTCTCCCCCTCCCCTCTCCTCTCTCCCCCACCCCTCTGTCCCTCTTCCACCACTCCCCCGTCCCTCTTCCACCACTCCCGCTACCCCCCTCTACCCCTCCCTCCCTCCCCCACTCTTCCACTTCTCTCCCCCTTCTCTCCTCTCCCTCTCCTCCCCTCCTCACCCTCCCTTTCCCATCCCTCTCCCCCACCCCCTTCCCTCTCTACCCCCACCCTGTTCCCTCTCTCCCCCCGCCCCCTTCCCCCATCCCTCTTCCATCACTCCCCCTACCCCCTCTCCCCCTCCCTCCCCACTCTTCCACTTCTCCCCCCTTCCCCTCCACTCTCCCTCTCCACTCTTTACCCTCTCTACCCCCCCCCCTCTCCTCCTCCCTTCCCTCACCATCCCCTCTCCCCCACATCTCTCTCACCCCCCCCACCCCGCTCTCCTTTCCCTCCCAAATCGATCCCGTTTCCTCCTCCTCCTCTCCCCTCCCTCCCCTCTTCTCACACCCCCACCTCGCAAACGCCATATTGTCGTGTTTATGTACACATTTTCAATCAAATCCTTCTCCCCCCCCTCCCAATATTTCAAAATAAACTGGCATCTCACCCATAGAATCAGCCCCAGCCCCAGCCCCTGGTGAACGTTCCATAGTGTGATGTCACAATGCCCAATGTTCACATATGTCCAATCGGAATGGATACATTTACTTATGCCTTTGCAGGAGCCCCAGCACCTGGTGAACGTTCCATCGTGTGATGTCACAATGTCCAATGCTCAAATACATTGTTGCCATAGAGGGAGTACAGAGAAGGTTCACCAGACTGATTCCTGGGATGTCAGGACTTTCAAATGAAGAAAGACTGGATAGACTCGCCTTGTACTCGCTAGATTTTAGAAGATTGAGGGGGGATCTTATAGAAACTTACAAAATTCTTAAGGGGTTAGACAGGCTAGATGCAGGAAGATTGTTCCAGATGTTGGGGAAGTCCAGAACAGGGGGTCACAGTTTAAGGATAAAGGGGAAATCCTTTAGGACCGAGATGAGAAAAACATTTTTTTAAAACAGAGAGTGGTGAATCTGTGGAATTCTCTGCCACAGTAGGTAGTTGAGGCCAGTTCATTGGCTATATTTAAGAGGGAGTTATATGTGGCCCTTGTGGCTAAAGGGATCAGGGGGTATGGAGAGAAGGCAGGTACAGGATACTGAGTTGGATGATCAGCCATGATCATATTGAATGGTGGTGCAGGCTCGAAGGGCCGAATGGCCTACTACTGCACTTAATTTCTATGTTTCCCTCTCCTCACCCCTCTCCCTCTCCTCACCCCTCTCCCTCTCCTCACCCCTCTCCCTCTCTCCCTCACCCCCCCCTTCCCTCTCTATCCCACCCCCTTCCCTCTCTCCACCCTCTCCCCCCCCCCCCCTCCCCCCTCTCCTCCTCCTCCCTCCCCACTCTTCCACGACTCCCCCTCCACTCTCCCTCCCCACTCTTTCCCCCCTCTCCCCCACTCCTCTCTCCCTCCCTCCCTCCTCCCCTCCCCCATCCCCCCCTCCCCCAGATCTCTCTCACCATCCCCCCTCTCTCTCACCCCCTACCCCGCCTCCTTTCCCTCCCAAATCTGTCATGTTTTCCTCCTCCTCCTCCTCCTCCTCCCCTCCCTCCCTCTTCTCACCCCCCCCCCCCCCCCCCCACCTGTGAGTTTGGGGGGTGGTTAATTTGAGTGTGATGGAGTTCAGGGAGGTTATGGCTTTTGGAAAGCAACTGTTCTTGAGTCTGTTTGTCCTTGTTCTGATGCACCTATAGCGCCTCCCTGAGGGCAGCAGGTCGAACAGGCCAAATGCAGGATGGGAGCTGTCCTTGACGATGTTCTTCGCCCTGCTGAGGCAGAGGGAGGTGTACATGTCCATCAGAGAGGGGAGAGGGCAGCCAATGATCTTCTGTGCTGCCCTAACTACCCTCTGAAGCCTCTCCCTGTCTGCCATGGTGCAGCTGCCATACCATGCTGTAATGCAGTATGTCAGCAGGCTCTCGATGGACGAGCGGTAGAAGGTCAGCAGCAGGTTGGAGTCCAGGTTGTGCTTCCTGAGGACCCTCAGGAAGTGCAGTCGCTGCTGAGTTTTCTTGATAACCGCTGTGATGTTGTCTGTCCAGGAGATGTCAGCGGAGATGAGGACGCCGAGAAACCGGAAGGTGTAGACCCTCTCCACACACTCGCTATTGATATGTAGGGGGGCTAAGTCGGTGCTGTGCCTCCTGAAGTCGACAATGAGCTCTTTTGTTTTCTTGGTGTTCAGAGCCAGGTTGTTTTCTGAGCACCAGGCTGTCAACTTCAGGACTTCCTCTCTGTAGGCTGCCTCGTCTCCCCTTGAGATGAGTCCGACTACTGTAGTGTTGTCAGCAAACTTGACGATGCAGTTGTTGTTGTGGGCCGGACTACAGTCGTGGGTGTAGAGACAGTATAGGAGAGGGCTTAGCACACAGCCCTGTGGGGAGCCGGTACTCAACATGCGAGTGGAGGAGAGGTGGGGGCCGAGTCTCACAGTCTGGGGCCGGTTGGTGAGGAAGTCCTTTATCCAGGCACATGTGAGAGTTGGGAGGCCAAGAGTGACCAGTTTGTCGATGAGAATGTCTGGAATGATAGTATTGAAAGCTGTTTGTGCGATAGGCGAATTGGTGGGGGTCGAAGTCTGGAGGGAGATAGTCCTTGATGTGCTGGAGGACCAATCTCTCAAAGCACTTCGTGATTACCGGAATGAGGGCCACAGGACGGTAGTCATTAAGGCTGGTGATGGGAGACTTCTTCGGCACTGGGACGATTGTGGCTGATTTTAGGCAGGACGGGATAACTGCCTGGTCCAGGGAGAGGTTGAAGATTCTGGTGAAGATGACGGTGAGCTGGTGGGCACACGCTTTGAGCACCTTACCAGGTACTCCATCTGGGCCGGCAGCCTTCTTGGGGTTCACTGCCAGGAGCACCCATCTGACATCGTGCTCCCTTACAGTGAGTGGAGTAGTACAGGAGCCAGGTGAGGTGTACTACATGTACTCGAGGTCAGGGGAACAATGTTTGTCTATGATTGTCCCGTTGTTGCACCAGTTTTCATGCACGTAGATACAGAGGCCCCCTCCCCTGCTCTTACCGGAGTCCATAGTCCTGTCCGCGCGGAGCAGAAAGCGTCCTGCTAGCTGCATGCTAGCATCAGGTATCCCCAGGTGAAGCCAGGTTTCGTGATAATCAGAACACAGCAGTCACAAACTTATCGATTTCCAGCGAGTTGTAATTCCAGGTCATCCATTTTATGAACCAGGGATCTGGCATTGGAGAGATACAGGCTCGGTAGAGGTGGCTTATGTGGTTGTTTTCTTAGCCTTAGCAAGACACCGGACCTAGGGCCTCGCTTCTGCTTCCTCTCCCTCCTCCGTCTGCCGCCGCCTCCTAGTCCCGACAACAATCCATGGAGAGCCCGATGGTCGCGCTATGTCGTCTGGGGTGTTATGCGTGTGATGAAAGACACTCGAAACAGATGTCTCTGGTCAGTTCATTTATATTGTATATGTTTGCAGAACCGATAGTGAATCTCACCAAATCAACGTCAAGAAAGAGCACCGAACTCCGTGAGCCGCTGCGACTGTGCGCCCGCCAAGCTAAACACTTTCAAAGTTTTCCTTGATATGCAGGTTTGCATGAACTGGTTCCTGCTTCTAGCTTATCCATCCTTTTATAATTTTATGTTTGCATAAGATCTCCCCTCATCCTTCTAAACTCCAGTGAATGCAAGCCTAGTCTTTTCAATCTTTCCTGATATGACAGTCCCGCCATCCCAGGGATCAATCTCGCTGCACTGCCTCAATCACAAGGATGTCCTTCCTCAAATTAGGAGACCAAAACTGTACACAAAACTGTACACAATACTCCAGATGTGGTCCCACCAGAGCCCTATACAACTGCAGAAGAACCTCTTTACTCCTATTCTGAAATTCTCTTGTTATAAAGGCCAACATTCCATTAGCTTTCTTCACTACTGTACCTGTAAGCCAACTTTCAGTGACTGGTGCACAAGGAAGTCCAGGTCTCGCTGCACCACCCCCTTACCTAACATAACCCCATTGAGATAATATTCTGCCCCCTTGTTTTTGCCGCCAAAGTGGATAACCTCACATTTATCCATATTATACTGCATCTGCCATGCATCTGCCCACTCACTCAACCTGTCCAGGTCACCCTGCAACCTCCTAACATCCTCTTCACAGTTCACACTGCCACCCAGCTTTGGGTCATCTGCAAACTTGCTAGTGTTGCTCCTAATTCCCTCTTCCAAATCATTAATATATATGGTAAACAGTTGCAGCCCCAACACCGAGCTTTGCGGCACTCCACTCGCCACTGACTGCCATTCTGAAAAGGACCCGTTCACTCCTATTGTTTGCTTCTTGTCTGCCAAGCAATTTTCTATCCATGTCAAAATCTTACCCCAATACCATTTGCTCTAATTTTAATCACCACTCCCGTGCGGGACCTTATCAAAGGCTTTGATCACCAATGCGTCAACTATTTCTAGAGCCACCTCCCTGAAGACCCAGTGATGCAGACCATCAGGCCCAGGGGATTTATCATCCTTCAGTCCCATTAGCCTACCCAATACTATTTCTCGCCCAACTGAGGGCCGTTCAGTTCCTCTACCCCCTTAGATCCTCTGTCCTCCAGTACATCTGGGAGATTGTTTGTGTCTTCCTTTGTGAAGACAGATCCAAAGTACCTATTCAACTCTTCTGCCATTTCCTTGTTACCCACACCAGGGCATCGGAGGTGTCCTCATTCTTCAGGGAACGGGGGTTCCTCTCTTCTACCATAGATGAGGTTCTCACCAGGATTTCTTCCATACCCCGTCACATTTACTCTCCCTCCCCATCCCCCCACTCGTAACAAGGGCAGTCCCCCTGGTCCTCACCTTCCACCCATCATGTACAACAAATAATCCTTCCTTCATAGATGCTGCCGCACCCGCTGAGTTACTCCAGCATTTTTGTCTACCTTTGTTTTTCCAGCATCTGCAGTTCCTTCTTAAACATAAAAAATAATTTCACCTGTGTCTGCCTTCAAGGGACCCACATTTGACTTTGCTACTCTTTTTCCCTTAATGTATCTAAAGAAGCATTTACTGTCCTTCTTTATATTCCTGGCCAGCCTCCCCTCGTACTTGATCTTTTCAGCCCGTATTGCCCGTTTTATTTCCTTCTGTTCTATGAAGGTTTCCCAATCCTCTGGCTTCCGGCTACTCTTTGCTGTGTTATACATCTTTTCTTTTAGTTTTATTCTGTCCTTAACTTCTCTTGTCAGCCACGGTTGCCTCCTACTACCCTTAGAATCTTTCTTCCTATTTGGAATGAAATGATCCTGCATTTTCCGGATTATGCCCCGAAATTCCTGCCATGCTGCTGTTCCACCGTCATTCCTGCTAGTATCCCTTTCCAGTCTACCTTGGGCAGCTTCTCTCTCATGCCTTCATAGTCCCCTTTGTTCAACTGCATCACTGACACTTCCGATTTAACCTTCTCCTTCTCAAATTGCAGATTAAAACTAATCATATTATGATCACTACCTCCAAGCAGTTCCTTTACCTCAAGTTATCTTATCATATCTGGTTCATTGGACAACACTAAATCCAGGATTGCCTTTTCTCTGGTCTGCTCCATTACAAGCTGCTCTAAGAATCCATCTCGGAGGCACTCTACAAACTCTCTTTCTTGAGGTCCTGAACCCACCTGATTTTCCCAGTCTACCTGCATATTGAAAGCCCCATCACCACAGTGGCATTATTTTGTTCCATGCCAGTTTTAACTCCTGCTGCAACTTTCACCCTACATCCGGGCTACTATTTGGGGTCTGTAGATAACACCAATTAGTGTCTTCTTGCCTTTACAATTCCTCAACCCAATCCACAGTGACTCTACCTCATCAGTCCCTATGTCTTCCCTCGCAAGGGACTGAATTCCATCCCTCACCAGCAGAGCTAACCCACCCCCCACCTCTGCCCACCTACATGTCCTCTATAGGACGTATAACCCTGAATATTGTTCCCAGGCCCGATCCTCCTGCAGCCACCTCAGTAATCCCCACAATGTCATATCTACCAACCTTTAACTGAGCCTCAAGCTCATCTACTTTACTTCTTATACTTGGCCATACTCTCCTATCCCTTTGTGAGCTTTCTTTCCCATTAATGCTGTACCCCAGCATCCAACTATCCCTTTACACTCTTTCCCTTTAACTCCGTCCTTGACTATCCCATTTGACACCCCCGCCCCCTCCTTATTCAGTTTAAAACCACCCATGTAGCAGTGGCAAACCTGCCTGCCAGAATGCTAGTCCCCCACCTGTTAAGAAGAACTTTCCAATGTGTCCAAGAACTCAACACATCCAGCACAACTGCAGAAATAATTTAATGTTACAATCGCAATTGTTTAATTAAACCTGAAAGCTAATTTTCATAAAATGTCCAACAGGTTGGAGCACAGAATCCAGCTGAAACTTTAAATGTACAGCTGAATGGCTACCAGGTGGCAGTGGTTGGCTAAGTACCCTCCCAAATCTTAACCATTTACTTGTTCTCATAATGTTTCCATTCAATACAACTATAATAAACAAGGAGCTACTTTTGCAAAAAATTAAGTACAATGAGAAAGATTTCTATAACATAAAATGGAAGCAATACTTCCACCAGCTGACCAAGATATCAATTATATCAAGCCATATAGCATTATATCTGACCGACATCTTTTCCATTTCGGTAGAGATTTCACTTTTCTTTCTAAGTATCCGCTCCTCATTACATTTCGTTGTGTTTAAGTACACGTTTTTAATCAAATCCTTCACCCCCCCCCCCCCCCCCCCCCACCTCAATATTTCAAAAATAAACTGGCTTCTCACCCATAGAAGCAGCACCAGCCCCAGCCCCTGATGAACGTTCCATTGTGTGATGTCACAATGCCCAATGCTCAAATACATTGTTGCCATAGAGAGCGCTCAGCGATTATTCAAATTCTTCACTAACCGTCATTCTGACTTTGCTTGTGAAGAGAAAAGTCCTGAATTGCATTTGTCTGATGCAGGAAGATTGTTCCAGATGTTGGGGGAAGTCCAGGACAAGCGGGACACAGTTTAAGGATAAAGGGGAAATCCTTTAGTACTAAGATGAGGAAAACATTTTTCACACAGATAGTGGTGAATCTCTGGAACTCTCTGCCACAGAAGGTAGTTGAGGCCAGTTCATTGGCTATATTTAAGAGGGAGTTAGATGTGGCCCTTGTGGCTAAAAGGATCAGGGGGTATGGAGAGAAGGCAGGTACAGGATACTGAGCTGGATGATCAGCCATGATCATATTGAATGGTGGTTCAAGCTCGAAGGGCCGATTGGCCTACTCCTGCACTTAATTTCTGTTTCCCTCTCCTCACCCCTCTCCCTCTCTCCCCCAACCCTCTTCCCCCTACCCCTCTGTCCCTCTTCCATCTCCTCTCCCCTCCCTCTCCCCGCCACCCCTTCCCTCTCTATAACCCACCCCCGTTCCCCTATCCCACCCGCCCCCTCCCCTATCCCTCTCTCTTCATCCCTCCCCCTACCCCTCTCCTCCTCCCTCCCTCTCTCCCTCCTCTCTCCCTCCTCCTCTCTCTCCCTCCCCCCATCCCGTCCCTTCCGTCCTCCTGTCCCTACCTCCCTCCACCCTCCCTCCTCCTCCCCTCCCTCCCCCCCCTCCCTCCCGTCCCCTCCCAGCACTCTTCCGCTTCTCTCACTCCCTCTCTCTGCCTCCTCCCCCTCCTCCCCTCCTGCCCTCCCTCCTCTGTCCCCCCCTCCTTCCCCTCTCTCCTCTCCAACAAATCTCTCTTCCCTCCTCTCCCCACTCCCTCCCCTTCCCCTCCAGTCTCCCTCCCACTCTTTCCCCTCAGCTCTACCCCCCTCCTCTCCTCCTCCCTCCCTCCCAAGCCCCC